>NC_041222.1:2611074-2694361 GCF_002837175.3 Physeter macrocephalus
ACACACACACACACACACACACACACACACACACACACACACACGCTTCAGCCAGACTGAACCACTTGGAAATTCCCAGAAAGAACTCTCCATGCTTACTTTCAACTTGAAACTTTTCTGTATACTGTCCAGTCAACCTGGAGCACCGTTTTCCTGCCTGCATAAATTATTTATCCTTTAAGACTCGGTTCAGAAGTTATATTTTCCAGAAAGCTTTGCCAGACACCAGAACCCTTCTGTAATTGCAAATCAGGGGTTCCTTGTCTGTGCCCCTGTAATAAGTGCTCTGTAAACAATGATGGTACTATTTAAAGTCTGCTTTTTATAGTTAGGAAATGCTAAATAGCTTCTTTTTGTTGCATTACATGAGTGGGAAATCAACTGCAAGGGAACTCTACTGACTGCCTTTGTAGAAAACAGCTAATGAGGTAAAAATTCTGAGTGATTAAAAAACAAAAAACCTGGGGCTTCCCTGGTGGCGCAGTGGTTGAGAATCCGCCTGCCGATGCAGGGGACACGGGTTCGTGCCCCAGTCCGGGAAGATCCCACATGCCTCAGAGCGGCTGGGCCCGTGAGCCATGGCCGCTGGGCCTGTGCGTCCAGAGCCTGTGCTCCGCAACGGGAGAGGCCACAACAGTGAGAGGCCCACGTACCACAAAAAAAAAAACAAAAACCTGTTTTCCTCATCCTGCAAATTAGTCTCAAACCTAGACTAGAAATAAAAAATATTTTATTTTAAAATGGAAGTATTCTTTTTATCTCCCCCCCCGCCCCCTTGAATTTATCAAGGCCTTCAAATGCATCATCTTGGTGGGATATTTGTAACTGTAGGACTATTAATAATGCTGTCATCTTCGTTGAGCATATTGAATGTATACAGTGTGTGTAGTGTGTATCCAGTGCCTTGGGGGCCCAACAGTATCTGCTGCCTATGAGCTAGCCTGGAATGATGGAAAGAATATGTGCTTTGGGTCCAGAAAGATCGGTGTTTTAATCTTAGCTTCACCTATTACTACCTTATGGTTTTGGCCAAATAAGTTCTCTTTTTGTGCCTAGACTTCTGTGGGCATGCTTCTTACTGTCTTAACTTATGTTTCCTTCCAGCAATCAGAGAAGATGGCATGCCTGGAGGCCGGAATAAGAGCATTGGGCCAGTCCAGGTGAGTTCTAGGTCTTACTCTTTGTGATCTACCCTGAAAGCTCAGGCTTCCAGATGCTCCTGTAGCTGCTCACCTTGATCCTCTTATCTGCTGCTAGGGGGAGCCATCTTTACTTTCATTCCTGTAAAACTGCTTTTAGAGCCTGGATATGAAAGTGCTTTGAAAATCTTAAATATATAAGATAATGGTTAAAGCTCCACTTGTGATGCCTCAACTCTTCCTAAGGATTTTTACAGAAGATGAATCCAATTCTGGTTCTAAAGCATCCAGATGATTTTTTTTTTTTTGGCCGCGCCACGCAGCTTATGGGATCTTAGTTCCCTGACCAGGAACTGAACCCAGGCCCTCTGCAGTGAGAGTGCAGAGTCCTAACCACTGGGCCACCAGGGAATTTCCCAGAGGACTTTTTTTTTGCGGTACGCGGGCCTCTCACTGTTGTGGCCACTCCTGTTGTGGAGCACAGGCTCCGGACGCGCAGGCTCAGCGGCCATGGCTCACGGGCCTAGCCGCTCTGCGGCATGTGGGATCTTCCCGGACTGGGGCACGAACCCGTGTCCCCTGCGTCGGCAGGTGGACTCTTCCCAGAGGACTTTTTATGTCAGTCACTTAAGGTTGTAGTTACGTAGTCTGGCAGAAATCAGCAAGACTACTTTGCTGTTCAGTGTCACTAAAGATATTTCAGCAGAAAGTTCATTGATTGCCTGTTTGTAAAGTAGGGAAGGTAATACCCATTCAGTCCCACAAACATTTACTCAGTATTACTTACTCTGTACCAGGCCCCCTGTACTGTAAGTTCAGTGTAGTGGGAAAGACAGATATGTAAACGGACATCATAATACAGTGGGTGATAACAGAGGTTGCCCAGGGAGTACAGAAAGAAGGGGCTTCTTTTCTGTTTGGGCCAGAGCCATGGTTGAGGACTGGAGACACTCAGGAAAGGCTTCCTGGAGAAGATAAAGTTTGAACTGAGTCTTCAAGGGAAAGGAAGAATTAGCTATGTTGAGAAGGGGTGGAAACCCAAACATCTTTTATTCCTGCTAGACAGAATAGACTGTAAAAGGAATCTTCAAGGAATGGCAAGGAGTTCATTCACTCAGGCTAGAGCACTGGGCACATGTTGTGAAGTGGCAGGAGATAAGGCAGATTCCTTGAGTTTGGAATCAGTTCTCTAAAAAGTGGCCTTCAACTAACTTTGATTATAGTTCCTTCAGTAAAGCCTTTGTGGGGCCAGCCTGCATCGCTTGTTCTTACTTGGCCAGCAGAAGAACTTCATCATGATAGAGAATTGGATCTGCTACGACCCATGAAGTGAATCCTTCAGTACCCTCTAGGGGGCAGGGACCATGATTCAAGGATTATGGGGATAGACCAAGAGGCAACTACTAAAAGGTTTTAAGTAGAAAGAGGGATATGGTCAAATTTGCATTTTGGAAAGATCATTCTAGCAATGTAAATTGTTTATGAGGAGCTGGGTAAGGGTCAGTGAAACTGGTGGCAAAGAAAAAGCAGTTAAAAGGGTTTTACAGCAGTCCAGGCGAGCGATATAGACAGTGTGGTTTCAAGTAGCACAGTGATAGTGCAGATTGAAGAGAGGGAATAGATTCAAGAAATGTTTAATAGGTAAAATTGATAGGATTTCTCCAATTGAATATGAGGGAATGAGAGAAATTCAGGAATTCAGAGTTGGTTTGAGACATACACTGATGATGTATGGGAGGGTTTTCTGTCACATGAGCTTGGTACACATGCACTCAGGTGTGGGGCGTGTGCTGCATTCATTCTCTTTTTTAAATCAAACATTTTTATTCATTTATTCAAGTCATATGTGTCTCTTGCAAATTAATTTATTTCGGTCTCCATTCATAGCTGCTCTTTTTTGTCTGGTAAAAAACATGTAACAGGAAATACACCTTCTTAACAAATTGTTAAGTGTACAGTACAGTAGTGTCAACTATATGCACATTCTGTACAGCAGATCTCTAGAACTTCTTAATCTTATCACTGAAACTTTATACCTATTGAACAGCAACTCCTCATTTCGTCCTCCCCCCAGTCCCTGGCAACCACCATTCTACTTTCCGCTCTTAAGAGTTTGACAACTTTTGATACCTCATATAAGTGGAATCGTGCAGGACTTGTCCTTCTGTGACTGCCTTATTTTGCTTAGCATAATGTCCTCAAGGTTCATCCATGTTGCAGCATATGACAGGATTCCTTCTTTTTAAAGGCTGAGTAATATTCCACTGTATGTATATAGCACATTTTTTGTTTTTTGTTTGTTTTTGCTTTGTGTTTTTGTTTTTAATTTTTATTGGAGTATAGTTGACTTTATGATGTTGTGTTGGTTTCTGCTGTACAGCAAAGTGAATCAGTTATACATATACATATATCTACTCTTTTTTAGGTTCTTTCCCCACTTAGGTCATTACAGAGGATTGAGTAGAGTTCCCAGTGCTGTAGAGTAGGTCCTTTTTAGTTATCTATTTTATATATAGTAGTGTCTATATCTCAATCCTAATCTCTCAATTTATCCCCCCCCCCATTCCCCCCGGTAACCATAAGTTTGTTTTCTACATCTGTGACTTTATTTGTGTTTTGTAAATAAGTTCATTTGTACCATTTTTTAAGATTCTACATATAAGTGATATCATACGATATTTTCTTTGACTTACTTCACTCAGTATGACAATCTCTAGGTCCATCCATGTTGCTGCAAATGGCATTATTTCATTCCTTTTTTATGGCTGAGTAATATTCCATGGGTAGTATGTACCACACCTTCTTTATCCATTCCTGTGTTGATGGACATTTAGGTTGCTTCCATTTCCTGGCTGTTGTAAATAGAATATAGCACATTTTGTTTATCTGTTCATCCATCGATGGACATTTAGCTTATTTCTACCTCTTGGCTAAAGTGAACATGGCCTTGGCTGCAGTGAACATGAGAGTGCAGATATCTCTTCAAGATCCTGATTTCAACTCTTTTGGATAAATACCCTGAGTGGAATTACTGCGTCATATGATAATTCTGTTTTTAAGTTTTTGAGAAACCTCCATACTGTTTTCCATAGTCGCCACACCATTTTATTGATATATTCTCACCTGAGTACACAGGGTTCCAGTTTTCCCCATCCTCTCCAGCACTTCTTATTTTCTGGAGTTTTTTGTTTGTTTGTCTGCTTGCTTGCTTGCTTGCTTGTTTGTTTGTTTGATACTGGCTATCCTAATAGGCATGAGGTGATATCTCATTATGGCTTTGATTTCCATTTCCCTGATGATTAGTGACTTTGAGCATCTTTTCATATGCCTGTTGGGTATTTGTATGTCTTCTTTGGAGAAATGTCTATTCAAGTATTTGCTACTTTTAAAAAAATTTTATTTATTTATTTTTGGCTGTGTTGGGTTTTCGTTGCTGCACGTGGGCTTTCTCTAGTTGCGGCGAGTGGGGCCTACTCTTCGTTTTGGTGCGCAGGTTCCTCATTGCTGTGGCTTCTCTTGTAGCAGAGCACGGGCTCTAGGCAGGCAGACTTCAGTAGTTGTGGCACGTGGGTTCAGTAGTTCTGGCTCGCAGACTCTAGAGCACAGTCTCACTAGTTGTGACACATGGGCTTAGTTGCTCCGTGGCATGTGGGATCTTCCTGGACCAGGGCTCGAACCTGTGTCCCCTGCATTGGCAGGCAGATTCTTAACCACTGCGCCACCAGGGAAGTCCCTGGTATTTGCTTTTTTTAATCAGGCTGATTAATTAGTTAATTGACTATTGAGTTGTAGGAATTCCTTATATATTTTGAATTTTAACCCTTTATCAGATATATAGTTTGCAAAAATTTTCTGGAAGTCGCCTATTCACTTTGTCGATTGTTTCCTTTGCTTTGCAGAAGTCTTTTAGTTTGATGTAATCCTATATTTCTATTTTTGCTTTGATGTCATATTCAAGAAGTCATTGACAAATTAGGGGTATGGGATTAACAGATACAGACTACTATATATAAAATAGATAAGCAACAGGATAATACTGTATAGCACAGGGAATTATACCCATTATCTTGTAATAACCTGTAATGGAATAGAATCTGTAAAAATACTGAATCACTATGCTATACACCTGAAACTAACACAATATTTTAAATCAATTATGCTTCAATTAAAAAAAGAAAAAAAAATCATTGCCAAGGCCAATGTCAAGAAGCTTTTTCTCTATGTTCTTTTAGGAGTTGTACTGTTTTGGGTCTTATGTTTAAGTCTTTAATCCACTTAGTTGCTTTTTGCATATGGCATAAGGTAAAACTCTTAATTTTATTCTTTTGCATATGGATATCCGATTTTCCCAACACCACTTGTTGAAGATACTCTCCTTTTCCTGTTGTGTAGTCTTGGCATCTTTGTCAAAGATCTTTTGACCATATGTCTGGGTTTATTTGGGGGCTCTGTATGTCTGTCCTTGTGCCGGTACGTTACTGTTTTGATTACTTTAGCTTTGTAATATGTTTTGAAATCAGGAAGTGCAAGGCCTCTAGTGTTGTTGTTCTTTCTTGGGATTATTTTGGCTATTTGGGCTTCTTTGTGGTTTCATATGAATTTTAGGATTTTTTTTTCAGCAAAAAAATGCCATTGGAATTTTGATAGGGATTACATTGAATCGGTAGAACACTTTGGAGAGTATGGACTTTTTAACAATATTAATAAGCCTTTTAATCTATGAACACAGGATGTCTTTCCATTTATTTATGTCTCTAATTTCTTTCAGCAGTGTACAAGCCTTTCACCTCCTTAGTTAAGTTTTTTCCTAAGTATTTTATTCTTTTTGATACTATTGTAAATGAGATTGTTTTCTTAATTTTCTCTTCAGATAATTCATTATTAGTATATAAAAATGCAACTCATTTTCTCTGTTGACTTTGTATTCTGCAGCTTTGCTGAATTCTTATATTAGTTCTAATAGTTTTTTGGTGACATCTTTAAGTTATCTACATATAAGATCATATGTCTTCTGTGAACAGAAATAGTTTTACTTCTTACTTTTTGATTTAGATGCCTTTTGTTTCTTTTTCTTGCCTATTGCTCTGGCGAGGACTTCTAGTACTATGTTGAATAGATGTGGTAAGAGTGGGCATCCTTGTCTTGATCCTGATCTTAGAGGAAAAGCTTTCCGTTTTTCACCACTGAGTATGATGTTAGCTATGGGCTTTTCATGTATGGCCTTATTTGTATTTATTCCTTTTATATTTCGATACAATAGAAAGTTTATCCACTGGGAAGAATTCTTAAGCATTTCCTCAATGAAAAACCTTCCTCACTATTACCTAATGTTTTTTGAGTACCCTCTGTGGCTGTCTCACCATGCCAAGGGATCCTCAGTCATTTACATCTCCAGACTCTATGTTCTTTCCAGAATTGAGGAGGCTGATGCTCAGAAAAACATATTTCATCTGTCATTGCTTTTGGGTTTTTGATACTGGGCATATAATTTTCCTTTTAGTCTTTTACTGTTTCTAGGTGGTGTGTTAGGAAGAGAGAGCTGTTATCTCCAAGTTCTTAACTGTGTTTAATTGTAATTAAAAATAAGTGATAGAATTTCCATTTATTGAGCACCTGTTGTGCACCTGCACTTAATAACTTTGTCTTAGATTAACCTCCCAAGTCTATCTGACTCAAACCTGTATGCTTCTTTGCTCCAGCACCCAGTGAGGGAATCATGAGCTATGAGGCAAGTGGTATTATCTCCATTTTACTAATGAGGGAGCTAAGGCTCAGAGAACTTGAGTGACTTGCCCAACAGTAAGGAAATGACAGATGAGATTTACACCCAGATTCAAGCGCTCCCAACAAGTTCCATCCCCCTGTTCAGTGCATTAATGATTGCTTAGTGTCCGATGAGACCCTCAGGGAGAGACAAGTACAGTCCAACTTTGACTTCCAGCTGGAATAAGCTTGATTTTACCATAACTGGCCCTTTTTACCAAGCTCAAGTACTTTCATGACCTCGACGTTCTGGTTTTGCTCTCACCACTATCACTGAGGCTGCACATTCAGGGCCTCCAGTAGATGGCTTGTAATTTGATGGCACCATTTGTCTTCATGTGTCTTATAAAATGTAAACAATGATTTCAGTGTTCTAAGGACCTCTCTTTTCTAAGAGAAAAGATTTAGGTTTTTTTTTTTTTTTTTTGCTACATGTGACTGAATAAAAAAAGACAAACCCTCTAATTCAATATGCAATCCAAACTATTTAAAACCAATCACTCAACTTGAGCACCAGTTAAACATTTCTTGTTTTCCCTCAAAGTCCTCTGTGTTGGCTAACTTCCAGTTCTAAATGCCTATTTATATCTATGATTGGAGCAGCTCAAGGTTCCCTCAAAGGCAAAGAAGTATGTTGTAGGTTTGTGTCAGACAGACTTGGGAGAAAATGTCCTCTCAGGCTTTCCATAGGAACAAGAAACAAAAATTCATCTGGCTCTCTTTCCTTAGTACTCACTCTCATTCTGTGTGCTGACTTTAGCCAGCTTGGCCTCTGGATTAAACACTTTAGAGAAGAAGTGTGTGTCCACTCCCTATATGGCAAAGTAGCTAGAGCACTGGACTGAATACTTGGCTACTTTGGCCTCTTCCTCAAACTCCTGCTCAGACATGGGCAAGTCAATTTGCTTGACTGAGCTACAGTTTCTTCTTTTATTCAGTAGGCTTAGAAATGTCTTTCTTACTAAGAAATCTCATGCAAAGGTATACAGTCAGTACTGAGTAAGTGGACATTTATTCCTTTATCCAACATGCATTTATTTGAGTACTGCTTTTTTCTAGATCCTGTCATAGCCTAAGGTCTTATAGAGGATATTTTTATGATACATTACCATAAGTGCTATAAAAATAACAATGATAATCAAGATATCATTGTCAGCCTTCCATAATAGTTTTGTGCTAGGCCCTTTTCTAAACATGTGATAATATATTAACTAATTTAATCCTCAAAACAGTCCTATGTGATGGATACTATTATTCTCTCCACTATACAGGTGAAGGAACTTAGGTTTAAATAGTTGTATGACTTGCCCAAGATTGTACAGCTAGAAAGTGGCAGAACCTGGATTAGAACAAAGGTGATTTGACTGTAAAATTCAAACTCTTAACCGTTATGGTATTCTGCCTCTCTCAGAATACACAGAATTATGAGTGGATAGAAGAAGGACCTAAAATTCTGTCTGCGCTTAGTAATAGAAGGATTCAAAAAGAAGGTGACATTTGAATTGGGTCTTAAATGGCAAGTAGGAGTTTGTTATTGGAGAATGGTGTTTCAGCAGCAGGAAAGAATAGACTAAGGACAAAGAGGAGTGTTGAGGAACCTAGAGGCTTTGTGGCTGGGAGGAGGGTAAATGGACAAAAGGAATGCCATGGTGAGCCATAGTGCTGGCAGGCAGGCAACCAGGCTGTCCTAAGATTAGTGAGAGAGAGACCTGGAGTATGTGGGTGGAGGGGAGGGAATTTGACTTTCTCTCTAGAGAGTTCTAAGAATCCCCATGAAGTTTAAATAAGTTCTCAGTCCTAAAGAAGGAACACCTAGTCTAACATATATCAATTCTTTGTCAAAGATATCAGAGGAAGAGATCGAAAGGATTATGTCTGGGCAGGAATTTGAGGAAGAGGCCAGTCACTGGAGCAACCATGGTGACAGCGACCACAGTTCCCCTGGGAACAGGGCTTCAGAGAGCAACCAGCCCTCACCAGGCTCCACACTGTCCTCCAGGTGAGCTTCAAGGCAAACCCAGCATCATCTAGGGATCACCCAAAGAATGGACCCACAAGCAACCTCTGAGCTGGGCTGGGTATTCCTGCCAGTCCGTCTCAGCCATTGTACTCTTGCTTCCTCAGTCTTTTGGGGTTGGGGTGACGATGATGCAAAGCAGCATTTTACAGCCCATTTTTTAGCTAAAGACCTTGAAAATGTCAGCAGTCTCTTCTGCAGATTGATAAAGTGCTATAGCCACTATCCATGCCCATACATTCTTCACCTAACAGAATAACATTTTAATTGTAACTCTTTTCTCTCACTTACTTTATCATTTAAAAAAAACCCACATTGACAATATCGAATTAAGTTATCATTTCTCTGCCTCAGCAAGAGTGAAGATTTTCGCATTATAACTTTTAGGAAACTGAAAACTTTTCAAGTTAGTCAGATTTGCTGGTGTCATGAAATACCAGTTTGAAGACTCTTGGTTCTAGAATGATATTTTAAGTTAGTTGTTAGGTATGAAATATAGTCATCAGCTACCAAGGAAGATTTTCTTTCTCCAGAAATCTTTATTTTAGGACAGGGGTTGAGAAACATTTTTTTTTTTTTTTTTTTTTTTTTTTTTTTGTGGTATGCGGGCCTCTCACTGTTGTGGCCTCTCCCGTTGCGGAGCACAGGCTCCGGACGCACAGGCTCAGCGGCCATGGTCCACGGGCCCAGGCGCTCCGCGGCATGTGAGATCTTCCCGGACCGGGGCACGAACCCGCGTCCCCTGCATAGGCAGGCGGACTCTCAACCACTGCGCCACCAGGGAAGCCCCAAGAAACATTTTTTATAAAGGCCAGATAGTAAATATTTTAGGCTTTGCAGTCCACACAGTCTAGGTCTCAACTACTCAGTTCTGCCATTGTAGTGCGAAAGCAGCCAGAGACAATATGTAAATGAATGAGTGTGGCTGTGTTCTAATAAAACTTCATTTACCAAAACAGGCCATGGGCCATAGTTTGCCAGCCCCTGTTACAGGAGGGGTCATCTAGGTAAAACTAGTTGACTGTTAGATTTCTCCAAGAAAGGTGGGGAAGATAAGAATATTCCTTTCTCTTGATATTTCATTATAACTTTTATTCATTCGTTTGTTCCTTAGTTTGTTCCTTCCTGTGAATGTTTAGGGAGTTGTTGCCACACGCCAGGTTCTTTGCTAGGTGCTGGATTTGTTCTGTGGCCTGGCAAGGCACTTAGCCTGTTTCTGACTTAGTTGTCCTAGCAGTGTAAAATATAAACACTCACCTTTGTCATCATAGTCTATGAATATTCTATGAAACTCTCCAAATGTGGCACCTGTACAGAGAGGTCATTTAACCAGTGTTTTTCAGTACAGCTCTGCCAAGTTCTGGGTGTCCAAAGGTGAGCCATATATATATGCACATTTGCACAGAGACCCCATCTAGTAGGGGAGACATGCCTGTAACCATTGATTATGTCCTTAGCTTAATGAAGACGGAGTGCATGGCCAGAGAACACCTGAGCCACCTCCTAGCTCACTTCCTTTGAGTAGGCAGTATAGACCTGCGATGTTTCTGCTTGACATGAGACTTTTCTCTCCAGTAGGTCTGTGGAACTAAATGGATTCATGGCATTCAGGGATCAATACATGGGGATGTCTGTGCCTCCACACTATCAATATATACCGCACCTTTTTAGCTATTCTGCCCACTCTCCACTTCTGCCCCCACAAGCTCGCAGCCTGGATCCCCAGTCATATAGTCTGATTCATCAGCTGGTGTCAGCCGAGGACCTGGAGCCATTGGGCACGCCCATGTTGATTGAAGATGGGTGAGTGAGTCTTGGTCTGTTTAGCCCTGTAGCTTCAAAGTGGTCCCTACCCCACACCCATCTTCATCCCTGGCTGCTGTACCCCAGGCTTTGGAATGAGTTGGGGGATAATAAGCAATGACTCGAGCATCAGAAGTCATATCTTTGCTTATCGTTGAAGTTAGTGATCCCTCATTTTTCTCTTGAGCATCTTTTCTTATAGAGTGGGGGCTATTTATCAATCCCTATGGAGTTGGGATTAAAGGGCTTTTGTTTCTGGTTGGGCTGAGGTACGCCAGACTCTGGAATGGGTCTGAGTGCTTCTGTGCCAGAGATGAGCTGTAATTCTGGGAATAATCATACATTAAGTTTAGGCTTCTTAACAGGGCACTCAAGGCACTAACTGGTTGTGGCCTGTCTGTATCCTTAGTCAACATACTCATCAGTAGCCCAGTGCCGTGTGCTCTGTGTGCAGGCCTGAGCGGGTGGAAGGAATACTCTTTCAATCCTGTCAGCTCTGCCTGAGTGGATAATAGTTCAGCCCACCCATTGCTGTACTCATTATTCATTTAGCCTGGAGCATAGGCTGTTTGAGTGTTACTAAGCTTAGACCGCCCCCTCTGCCCCAAAAGGTATCCTGAGATTTCTTAAGCTAGTTTCCCATTTCAGAAGAGGAAATTCAAATGTCTGCCTACAAGAAGGCCACCACCAAAACCTTTATAAATCTGATGTGGGGGTGTGGGGAAGAGTCATGACAGGGACCTTGAGAGAAAGAAAACTGGGACCCTATCTCCTCCAGCCCAGAGATGAGAAATGCCCTGCTCCTTCCATCCCGCAGTAGCTTAGTTTCCTGAACTCGCACCACCAGGGGGTGCAATGAGAGCAAGAAAAGCTTCTGAACCTGTTCTATTCTCTTTCAGCCGTCTCGCCCCGAGGCTCATTTTTGTGCCAATCCCTGTATTGAGTAGGCACCAGATTCACCCTAATGGAATTAGCTCTCATTTCCAAAACTGGTGCAAAAGTGACTGGGAATTTTCTTCTAACACATGGAGCATTAAAAGTCCTACTCCCTGATAATTGCACAAACTTCTAAGCCTCCTTTCCCCTTTGCAACCTTTTCTTATCACATCTGCTCCTCCAGCCCTGAGCTTACTGCTGGCCCCAGTCCTGTCCCTTTATCATTAAACTGAATTGAATGGAGCTGGAGATCCTTGGTCAAGGGCAAGGAGCCCACTGCCAGAGACCCTTTGTGCCCTTAGGAGTACTCTCTCCCTTTGCCCCCATCCTCACCATTCTGGCCACTAGAAGTAACTTTCTCCTGTTCCTACCCCCCCAGATATGCTGTGACTCAAGCAGAGCTATTTGCCCTGCTTTGCCGCCTGGCTGATGAGCTGCTTTTTAGGCAGATTGCCTGGATCAAGAAACTGCCTTTCTTCTGCGAGCTCTCAATCAAGGATTACACGTGCCTCCTGAGCTCTACGTGGCAGGAATTAATCCTGCTGTCCTCCCTCACTGTTTACAGCAAGCAGATCTTCGGGGAGCTGGCTGATGTCACCGCCAAGTACTCACCCTCTGATGAAGAACTACATAGGTGAGAGCTCCTGGCTGGGGAGAAAGTCTCAGGCAACCAAACCATTGTCATCTCTGCAAGGCAGGGCTGCCTGACACTCCAGAGGATGGGCATTAAAGCCACACATGGCTGGACTTGAATCTTCACTCTGCTGCTGGCTAGCTTTGTAAGTTTGGTCAAGTCTCTGATCCTCAGGTTCTGAATTTATAAAGTGGGGTAATGACAATACCTCCCCAACAAGGTAGTTGTGAGGAATAAATGATAATGTTCAGCAAAGCTTAGCAAGTGCTAAGCTGTTATTTTGGTCACATCTGGATTACTGAGATAAGTTAATGTATCTGGAAAGAACATTTCCTACAAGGTGAGGGGCTCTGAGCTGTAGTTTACAATCCAAGAAAAAGACTCAGGAGTTATTGTAGTACCTACTGTGTGCCAAGCACTGGGCTTGGTATTTTACATTATTATCTTTCTTTGTCACAGTCTCCAGCACTGTAGGTGTTGTTATGCCCATTTTATAGATGAGAAAACTGAAGTTCAGAGGGGCCTACCCTTGAGGGTTTTGGATTTGAACCCAGAGCCTGGAATTGAACCTATGCCTGCCCAAGTGAAAGTCTAGGCTCTTTCACTGTATCTCAGATGTAGTGAGATAAGAGAATGGGACTGAAATACTAAACTCTCCTCCTCGATGTTTTCTGGCATAAAGTTTCATCGCAGCCGGCTAGGATCCTTCTAACCTCCCTGCCTAGAGCAGGTCTTTTACTCACTTTGGAGACCTGGAGCACATGGTGACACCCCAAAATCAGGAAAAATGATCTCTTGATACAACTTTTCTGACTTACTGATTTATCCATGTGAAAAATAAAAGTTTAAATCGCATTTAAATAGTCCTTTCCAATAGTTCACCTTTATTAGACAGTTTAAAATAATGGAAGTCATGGGATTCCAGAGCACCAAGAAAGAGGGAAGAAAAGGTTCCTCCACCGAAGAAAGCTGGAGAAGGTAGAGTACCAGCCCCCAGACTTCTCTACACAGGACTGAGGTGCATCTCCCTCTGCCACTTAATCACCATATGGCATAAAGATAAGTTGAGACTTAGGCTGGGAGCAAAGCTGTAACATCTTCAAGGGCCCTTTGCACAGCTGAGGGAGGGAGGAGTCTGGGTACTTTCTCCCCCTGGTTTTCTAATATTTCCTTATTAATGATGCTTACAGGCTTGATGGTAATCTATAAATGACAGAGTTTTTAACCCAGATGACATTTTGTCCTTAAACAGAGCTATCTGATTTTGCAGATAACCTAACCCCTTGTCCTGAGCCTCTAATTCATTGTTTCCATCAAATTCCTGTCTCCTGCTCTGTATCTCTGGGCTGACTGAGTGTTTGGATAGCAGTCAGCCTGCTCTAATATTGTCAGGATTTGCAGAGCTGGCCCAGTGAGCCCGGCCTCCCTATTTGCCTGGAATCCACCAATGCAGCCTGAGGCTGCCTACAAAGTCAGCCTGAGGCTGCCTACAAAGTCAGCCTGTGGCTGCCTACCAAGTCAGCCTGTGGCTGCCTACAAAGTCAGCCTGTGGGCTCCCCTCTCTATAGAATGGTGAGTCTCCCCATGCCCTCTGCAGGTAGGCAAGGATCACTGGCCATGCAGGGTTCTCCGTGGCTTTAAGCTTCATGAAAGGCACCCCATCCCACTATTTCCAATCCCTTGAGCCCCAAGAGCAAGGCAGGGACCAGTAGCAACTGAACTAGTGAGGGAATTTTTATTTTCTAGGAAGAGTCCTTACCAAGGAGAATCTAGAGCTGCACTATCAAGTGTAGTAGCTGCTAGCCTCAGGTGGCTATTTAAGTTACTTAAAATTAAAAATTCAGTTCCTGGGGCTTCCCTGGTGGCACAGTGGTTGCGAGTCCGCCTGCCGATGCAGGGGACACGGGTTCGTGCCCCAGTCCGGGAGGATCCCACATGCCGCGGAGCAGCTGGGCCCGTGAGCCATGGCCGCTGAGCCTGCGCGTCCAGAGCCTGTGCTCCGCAACGGGAGAGGCCACAACAGTGAGAGGCCCGCGTACCGCAAAAAAAACAACAGAACAAAAAAAACATTCAGTTCCTCATTTACAGTAGCCACAAGTGCTTAGGAGCCACATGTGGCTACTGGCTACTGTATTGGACAGTTGCAGATATATATATATATATATATATATATATATATATATATATATATATATTTCCATCATCACAGAAAGTTGTATTGAATAGTGCTAACTCTGGAACACATGTTGCAGCTGAGCTTGCAAGTGGGTTCTGAGGATAAGAAGTAGATTCATTGTTAGGACTTTCACTCCACTGTGGAATCCTTCAGTGGAAAAATACAAGTTAAACTTCAACATGTTAGTTCAACATGCCCATTTACTGAGCACCTGTTGTGTGTGCCTGGAGGAGGGGTGTTGGGATAACAGATAATACAGACATGGTTTCTGAGATGAGAGCCCGTATTCTTGGTTTAGGGGATTGGGGGGGGCAAATAGAAGCAGGTAGAATCTACAGTTCAGGGTGATATTAGTGGAGATTGAGGGGCATATGAGGGACTGTGAAAGCATAGACTAAAGAGTGAGTACCTCTACTTGCATAATCAGGGAATGGTTGCCAAAGAGGAAAAGACATTTGAGCTGCACCTTGAAGTGGCATTTTTCTAGGTAGATTATAGAGAATAAGAGGCAGGCAGTAGAATAACACAGAGTCCTAGAAGGTAGAGATTCTGGGTGGTTGGTTTGTGCAGATAACCAAAAAGCAATCCTGTGGATTAGGGTATAGAGAGAATATATCTGAGAGGCAGAGAAATGAGGGGAGAAATGACAGGAGAGAGAGGTACAGGAAAGACAAGTCGTGAAGGTGCTCAAATGCTAATCTAAAAAACTCGGATTTTATTGGGTGAATAGTATTAAGTCATGGGACGTTTTTAAGTAGAGCAATTACATGTCAAGTTGCATTTTGGAAAGATCCCTGTGGCTATAAAGGTCAGGATGGATTGCATAGAAAAGGCTAGAAGACAGTGGCTGTGTAGGAAGCTGTTCCATAGCCCAGGTAAAAATAAACAAGTCCTGGACAAGGCAGCAGTGACCATGGGAATAGAGAGGGCAGCACAGAGTTAAGAGATGACAGGGAGGTAAAGTCAGTGGGACCTCAGTGAGTGGAAAAGTTGGGGGTACTGCCAGGCAGGTGGGCACCAATTCTCTTAGCCAAGATAATGGAGCCTGGGAAGAACAGGTTGAGAGATGAGCTGCTCTGAGTTTGACTTGGGGTCTGTTGAGTCTGAGATGCATGTGGAACTGCCCAGGAGGCCAGAGGAAATGGAAGTACCAGAACCTTTGGAATCAGGTTCATCACTGTAAGGCAGTCCCCAGACTGTGGAGAGTGGGGAGTCTGTAATTGGCCACAGCTCTTCCCTACCTTGCCTACTCCGGCGTTACTCCCACTCCCACAAAATGCCTTTACTTTTTCACAACTGTTGAGTGCAAGCGAGTTCCTGCTGTCATGAAAGACTTTTCCCAGATGATACATGACCACCTCCTCTTCTCTTCTCAAATATTGAATCAAATTTATGGTGCCCATTTTCCTTAATCAGGCTGTTACCAGACAGTGAGCCGGGTGAATTTGATTTAAAGCAGATTGTAGCACCAGCCAGTGACTGCTCCTGGCCCTAATCAAGACTCCTTCACTCTTAGGAGAAGATGCCTTGCACTAGATGGGCTTTAATGGGCACTTCTATCTCGTGAACACTAGCCCCATTTCTGCCAGATCTCTGGAAAGTTGCCTCACAACTTCCCTGCTAAGACCCTAGCTGTAAGGTTCAAGAAACACAGTCTTTTCTTTTTGCTGTGATAACACGAGTGATGCTGCTGCTGCTGTTAATAATGATAATAGCTAACAATTATAGACTGTTTATTGTGCCAAATTCCATCTTAAGTGCTTTGCAAACATTATTTGTTTAGTCCTCACCACTTCCCTAAGAGACTGTACTAATATTAACCCTGTTCCATACATGAGGAAGGAGCATGAGGTTCAGAGAGGTGAAAACTCAAGGCTATAAAGCTAAAAGAGATGGAGCTGAGATTATCATCTAGATCTGTTGTGCTCTAAAGCCCAGATTCTTTACCATTACTAAATTTTTCAGCCTTCTCAAAAGTTTGACTTTCTGGAATGTGTCCTGGAGCTGCAGTCTTACTTTTCATCTTGGAGTCTATATGTGGGTGCTGAGATGGCAGTTCCTCTAAGGATGTGGCTGATGACTGCTTCTGGGAGTAGGTGCATTTAGATGAGTGAAAAAGAGACAACTGGGCCCTTCAGCCCCCTTAATGGGACATAACTTACACAGTGTCAGCTTCAATTGCTGACTGAATGGTCCAGTGGTTTGGGGGATCCTGGCAGGAATGTTTTCCTTGTCCTAACATGCTTGTGTAATGGTAACCTAGAAGAAGAATGGGTGTGTTTGTCCAACTTTCAGGCTTTGAATGTTGATAATTTGTAGACAGGGAATACAGGGGCGTTAGAACTGTGGAGTGGGCAGATGTGGAGGAGGCACGGCTGCAGGAGAAAGCAGGCCCATGGAACAGAGAACAATTTGTTTATCAAGGGGCGGGATGCGGGGTGTGGAGGAAATCTTTGCAGTCAGGCTGTGGAGACTGAGTGGGGGCTGCTGGGCTGGCTGCCAGGGGTCCATGCTGGTTGCCTATCCTAGGAAGCTTGGGAAAAGAGGGTATGTGCTCTCCCCAAGAGAGAGGGCAGATCTGGGTCGTATACTCAGGCCAGGCATGTGGGAGTTCCTTTGTGTCCCTCAGGTCAAGACTCAACTGGGAATAGGTTTAGCATTGCTGTCTAGGGGTCTGGCTGGTAGCCACACACCTGCAGGTTCTGCAGAGCCAGAGTGAGCACTTGCGGCAAGAGCTTACTGATGAGGGGAGAGAGTGTTATCTTTACTTGCTATACTGCTTGGCCACCAGACAGATGCTGAAACTGCTGCATCCTCCTTTTTTATGCCCAACCCCATCCCATCTCTTCCCCACCCCTCCAAACAGATACTGATGGGCATTTTCAGTAAAGACCTTTTCCCTCTCAGGAACAGAAGTCGCTGACAAAGTACTGTGATGAGGAGTGATCTTCACTCACAGGCACACTGCTTCCTGCAGGTCTCAGCATCATGGAGGCAGCGGAGGGGCAGTTTTATGCACTGCAGCGAGTCCAACACCCACTCTGGGTTGGGCCCTGAGCTGAGTTGCTCTGGGAACACAGACCTCCTGAGGTATCCCCTGTGGTAGCATGTGGTAGCCTTTCCCAGTTGCCAGTTAAGAACAAGACAGGGAATGGACAGTGTAGTGCTGAGAAAGCGACAGACTTGGAATGAGAAAACTTGGGTTTCGACCTTGTCCCCACCACCACTAATTTGTTTTATTCACTTAGAACTTTGGAGAAGGCATCTCTTCTGCTTTCTCTTCCCTAACATGAAGGTGATATTACTTTTCTCACAGATTATCAGGAGGGTAAAATGTAAGAATGCAATAAGGGCACAGTAAATAACCTCTCTGAGCCTGTTTCCACAAGTGAACAAAGAGGATTATAATATCCTTTTTTGTGGATTTATTGGAAGCATCCAGTGAAATGATGGATTTAAAATATTTAACAAAGTGCCTGGCAAGTAGCAAACACTCAACAAATGGTAGAATACTAGATATGGTTATTGTAGTGGTTATTAAATATGTGTGTCTGTCAGCCAATCTGAGAACATATTAATAAAGTTGTAAAAGCCATTGGGCCAGGAGCAGAGAGAAACATGGTAGTTCAAATTAGCAAACTGGGACCCAGAGGGTCAGGGCTCCGGATTGCAAGTAGCTGCTGCTGTGGCTCCCCCTGGTGCTTGAGAAGTGCAGGTGCCTCTGGCCTCAACAGGAGCCAGGCTTTCCCCAGGAAAGAGAAAAATGTCCTGCCTGGCCAGGAAGCCAAGCCCTTGCAAAGCCTTCAGAGTCAACACAGAAAGCAATAGGACCCAGACAGCAGTAGTACATTCCCAGGAGTTCTGGACCCTACCCAGATAGGGGCTTCTTGCCTAGCATGGGGCTGTAGTACCCTGATCTGAACAAGTCACCCAGAAGCAACTCTGAGGCTAAGCATCTCTCTGTGACTCAGCTACATCAGAGGCCTGTCTGGAACACCTAGAAGAGTGGATGCTGGGCCTGACCCCAGCTTTTATAAACTATTTTCCCACTAAGCCTTTGCCTCCTTGGTTTGGGAGTATCTCCATTTCTGGTATAAGATATTCCCCACTATGACCCAGAGTATTAGTCCCCCAGCCTAGGGCTCCTTTGCCTAAAACTTGGTGTTTCCCCAGGGAATTAACTCCTAATCCAAAGAAAGCAGCATGGGGGCTTCCCTGGTGGCACAGTGGTTAAGAATCCACCTGCCAACGCAGGGGACATGGGTTCGAGCCCTGGTCCGGGAAGATCCCACATGCTGGGGAGCAACTAAGCCCGTGCACCACAGCTACTGAGCCTGCGCTCTAGAGCCCGCGAGCCACAACTACTGAGCCCATGTGCCACAACTACTGAAGACCGCGCTCCTGGAGCCCCGGCTCTGCAACGAGAAGCCGCCGCAATGAGAAGCCTGTGCGCTGCAACTAGAGAAAGCCCGCGTGCAGCAACGAAGACCCAATGCAGCCAAAAATAAATAAATTTAAAATAAATTAAAAAAAGAACACTCCTGAAAGAAAAAACATTAAAAAAAAAAAAGTAGCATGGTCAGCGTTGAGTCTTCTCTGCTAATGGATGCCACCTCAGATATTGAGAAAATCAAGGCCTTAGGGAGTTAGCCCAGGTTCAAGGTTCTAGCTCTGCTACCAACTAGCTGTGTGCTTGCGGACCAGTCCCTTCTATTCTTTGAACTTCAGTTTCTCATCTGTACAATGGTGATTATAATCTCACCTAGCACATAGGGTTGAGAAAACTAAATGAGATAATGCACATAAAGTGCCCAGCACAGAGACTGGCATGACATAGAGGCTCAATTTATGTTTCCCTCCCTCCCTCTCTAGCTGAAGTCAGGGATGCCAATAAAAATGTTCACTGTGCATAACCTCAGCCATGCTGGAAACAGTGAACTTAAAAACAATCAGCAGCTTTTCCTTCATTGTGGCAGTAGCTCACATAGAGTCACCATGGAAGCTGCCATTGTTACTAGAGGCTGCATCGCAACAACAGCAGTATCTTAACGATGTCATACTTCTCTACATTTACATCCCAAACCCCCGTGACCCTTTTTACCCCAAGAAGGCAAGCATTATTTTACAGAGGAGGTCCTCAAAGCTTAGAGAGGTCAAAGGACTTTCCCAAGGTCTCATAGCTTGTATGTGATGGAGCTGGATTTGAACTTAGATTTGATTGACCCCAACTGACCTTGGGAACAGCAGCTTGTATGAGCTGCCTTGGCCTCTAGACAAACCATGGATTCACCTGTCCTTCACAAATGTGTCTGGATTCCATTTCCCCCAAGCTCAACCGCTTTCCTATCTTAGCTGCCTTAAGGAGCTGTAGGTTACTTCTGTCTCCCTTCCATTACCTCCACTGGTAATCAGAGCCCATTATTAACACTGGTGTCTGTTCCCCAGATTTAGTGATGAAGGGATGGAGGTGATTGAGCGGCTCATCTACCTGTATCACAAGTTCCATCAGCTAAAAGTGAGCAATGAGGAGTATGCTTGCATGAAAGCAATTAACTTCCTAAATCAAGGTGAGTAACTGGGGGTGGGAAGAAAAGACTTTTTTTTTGTCAGTGAATGTTTGCCCTTTTGCCTTCATGTTTCACCCCTACCCCCTTTACCTTCAGGACTGTCACACAGAATCTGTCACACCATGTGGCTACCGATCTTGGAAGTCCTGTGCTGCCCTCATCATCATTCTGCCCCACTATAGCGCAGAGCATGGTTTGGATTTTTTTCTTCAAACCTAAATGCCACAGCCTCTATAACTCATAGAGGAAGGAAGAGGATTTGCTTTGTTTAGTCAGTTTTAATGCATTTAAACACAGACATCAAGGACAGTACATGCGTCATTTAAAATATGCACCAAGTTTACCAGCGACTGAAGAAGAGCAGAGTGACTGATGAAACTACTGGAGATAAGGGATCTGTGACAGGCTGACGGCCCCTTCAGGGCAGAGCTGGGGTGCACAGAACTCACACACCCATATCAAGCATGGCTTTAATTCGAAGAGTGGTGGGTGTGATTTACATGGAGTATTACCTGCAGAGCGGTGCTTGGTAGCTGCTGGTAAGCAGAGTATGCAAGGAGAATTTGTGTTCCCTTTCTTCCAGAGTAACATATGAGTACTCTACTCTCAGAGTGGGGCTGGGCTGTTTTGCTGCCTATGACATTGAAAATGCTGTGTTCCTGTATTCAGTTTCCTAGTCCAGAGACTCTTGATCCCCCCGCCTCTTTGCCCACTCCTCCCTCAGTATTGACCTCTTCCTCTTGCTTCTGCACCTTTCATGCATTTATCTGGTGTTCTGTGTACCTCCCTTAGGCCAGGCCCTGTGTTGAGCATTAAAGACATTGAAGTAAATTAGATCCCAGGTTCCTGGCCTCAAGAAGTATACATTCTGATGGCACTTGTTACATTGCTTGAGCCTCAGATGGGGGGAGATCAGTAACAACTACTTGGAGGACCAGAAATCTGAGAGCTGGGCCTCAAAGCCTGGGTAAGATTTATGTATAGAATATTTATATTCTATATATGAAAAAGGGGGATTGTGTGTGTTTATATGTATATGAACACACTATATAATATATATATACATATATGAGAATGAGAGAGACATCTACAGGCGTACCTTGGAGATATTGCAGGTTTGGTTCCAGACCAGCACAATAAAGGGAATATTGCAATAGCGCAAGTCACGTGAATTTTTTGGTTTCCCAGTGCCTGTGAAAGTTATGTTTATACTATACTGTGATCTGTTAAGTGTGCAGTAGCATTATGTCTTAAAAAACAGAGTACATACCTCAAAAAAATGTATTGCTATAAAATGCTAACCATCATTGAGCCTTCAGCGAGTTGTAATCTTTTTGCTGGTGGAGGGTCTTGCCTCAGTGTTGTCTTTGTTTGAATTTATTTTTTAAATTTATTTTTGGCTGCGTTGGGTCTTCGTTGCTGCATGCGGGCTTTCTTAGTTGCGGCAAGCAGGGGCTACTCTTCGTTGAGGTGCGCAGGTTTCTCATTGCGGTGGCTTCTCTTGTTGCGGAGCACGGGCTCTAGGCACGTGGGCTTCGGTAGTTGTGGCACGCGACCTCAGTAGTTGTGGCTCGAGGGCTCTAGAGCACAGGCTCAGTAGTTGTGGTGCACGGGCTCAGTTGCTCTGCGGCATGTGGGATCTTTCCAGACCAGGGTTCGAACCCGTGTCCCCTGCATTGGCAGGTGGATTCTCAACCACTGCGCCCCCAGGGAAGCCCTTGCCTCAGTGTTGATGCTGCTGACTGATCAGGGTGGTGGTTGCTGAAGGTTGGGGTGGCCGTGGCAATTTCTTAAAATAAGACCACAGTGACATTTGCCACGTCAATTGACTTTTTCTTTGATGAACGAATTTTCTGTAGCGTGCAATGCTGTTTGAACATTTTACCCACAGTAGAACTTCTTCCAAATTTGGAGTCAATTCTCTCAAACCCTGCTGCTGCTTTATCAACTAAGTTTATGTAATATTCTAAATCCTTTGTTGTTATTTCAGCGGTCTTCACACAGCTTCTTCAGCGGGAGTAGATTCCATCTCAAGGGACCACTTTCTTTGCTCATCCATAAGAAGCAACTCCTCATCTGTTAAAGTTTTATCATGAGATTGCATCAATTCAGTCACATTTTCAGGCTTCGCTTCTCATTCTAGTTCTCTTGTTTCCACCACATCTGCAGTACTTCCTCCACTGAGGTCTTGAACCCCTCAAAGTCATCCATGAGGGTTGGAATCACCTTCTTCCAAAATCCTGTTAATGTTGATATTTTGACCTCTTCCAGTGAATCATGAATGGCATCTAGAATGGTGAATCCTTTCCAGAAGGTTTTCAATTTACTTTGCCCAGATCCTTCAGAGGAATCACTATCTTTGGGCAGCTATAGCCTTAGGAAATGTATTTCTTAAATAGTAAGACTCGAATGTTGAAATTACTCCTTGATCCATGGGCTGCAGAATGGATGTTGTGTTAGCAGGCATGAAAACAAAATTAATTTCATTGTACATCTCCATCAGAGCTCTCAGGTGACCAGGTGCTTTGTCAGTGAGCAGTAATATTTTGAAAGGAATCTTTTTTTCTGAGCAGTAAGTCTGCACAGTGGGCTTGAAATATTTAGTAAACCGGGTTGTGAACAGAAGTGCTGTCATCTAGGCTTTGTTGTTCCATTTGTAGAACACAAGCAGAGTAGATTTAGCGTAATTCTTAAGGGCCCTAGGATTTTCGGAGTAGTAAATGAGCATTGGCTGCAATTTAAAGTCATCAGCTGCATTAGCCCCTAACAAGAGAGTCAGCCTGTCCTTTGAAGCCAGACATTGACTTCTCTCTAGCTATGAAGTCCTAGATAGTGTCTTCTCCCAATATAGGGCTGTTTTGTCTGCATTGAAAATCTGTTGTTTAGTGTAGCCGTCTTCTTTAATTATCTTAGCTAGATCTCTAGATAACTTGCTGCAGCTTCAGTATTAGCACTTGCTGCTTTACCTCGCACTTTAATGGAGATAGCATCTTTCCTTAAATCTCGTGAACCAACCTCTGCTAGCTTCAGACTTCTGCAGCTTCCTCACCTCTCTCAGCCTTTATAGAATTGAAGAGAGTTAGGCCCTTGCTCTGGATTAGGCTTCGGTTTAAGGGAATGTTGTGGCTGGTTTGATCTTCTATACAGACCACTCAAACTTTCTCCATATCAGCAATAAGGCTGTTTTGCTTTCTTATCGTTTGTGTGTTCACTAGAGTAGTGCTCTTCGTTTCCTTCAAGAACTTTCCCTTTGCGTTCGCAACTTTGCTCACTCACAAGAGGCCTAGCTTTCAGCCTGTCTCGGCTTTTGACATTCCTCCTTCACTGAGCTTAATTATTTCTAGCTTTTGATTTAAAGTGAGAGATATGTGACTTTTCCTTTCACTTCAACACATAGAGGCGATTGTACGATTATCAATTGGCCTAATTACAATATTGTTGTGTCTCAGGGAATAGGGAGGCCCGAGGAGAGGGAGAGAGACAGTGGAACAGCCAGTTAACGGAATAGTCAGAGTACACAACGTTTATCAATTAAGTTTACCGTCTCATACGGGCGCGGTTTGTGGCACCCCAAAACAGTTACAATAGTAACATCAAAGATCACTGATCATAGATCCTCATAACAAATCTAATAATAATGAAAAAGCTTCAAATATTCCAAGAATTACCAAAATGTGACAAAGAGACATGAAATGAGCAAATGCCATTGGAAAAAATGACACCAATAGACTTGCTTGGTGCAGAGTTGCCACACACCTTCAATTTGTAAAAAATGCAATATCTTTGAAGTGCAATAAAGCAAAGCACAATAAAACAAGGTATACTTATATACAGAAAAAAAACTGGAGTGACCCAGTAGAATACCAGTGGCCCAGGTAGAATAGTATGAGTAGAAGCACGTAGGAGACCATGTGTAATTATATGTAGAAGCGTGAAGATTTCTGAATGGTTCCAGCAAAGAGCAAATTTAAAGATACTGTGAAGGATAAATTGGGAAAGATAGATTATTCAGTTAGTTGTTCAACATCCACTGGTGCCCATTTTGTGCCAAGCCCTGTGCTGGGAGCTGGGTACAGAGTTGAGAAAGATAAGTCTAGCCCTCAGGATGCTCAGTCTAGTGATTATCCTTGATAATTTTTTCCTTTATCTTATTTCTCTTCCCTTACCCAGAGCTTTTGTTCCTCCATGTCAGAAAGAGAGAAGATCCCCTGTTGAGACAATGTTTAATAACTTTTCATTGAAAGATACACATATTCAAGGAGCCAGTGTTTCTTCCACATTATAAAGCCCCTCCCATTTCCTGTGGTTTTTTCACAGATATCAGGGGCCTGACCAGTGCCTCGCAGCTGGAACAATTGAACAAACGATATTGGTACATTTGCCAGGATTTCACTGAATATAAGTATACACATCAGCCAAACCGTTTTCCTGACCTCATGATGTGCTTACCAGAGATTCGCTATATTGCAGGTAACATTCTGGGTCCTGGGCTTCCAACCCTTCCTTGCTTTTCTTAACTTGTGAAGGGAATGAGGAAAGCAGTGTTTTCAGGATGCTGATGCCAGGCCTATCGCCAGCTGAATAAAAGAGGTCCTACCCCTGCCCTCAGAAAAGTTGTATTATAATGAGAAGTTTGTTTTTTCTTTGTAGGGAAGAGAATCTAACATTTCCTAAGCTCCTGTGATGTGCAGGGTCCTTTGTGACCTGATATCATTTAATCTCAATTTCTGCAGGACTGGTGGTTGGTGATATTATGGCCATTCTATGGATGGGGAAAGAAGCTCAGAGTTTCTCAAATTAACGTCATTTCCTGAATTATATACTTTAAAAGGGTGGATTTTATGGCATGTGAACTAACTATATCTCAATTTTTTAATGATTTTATTTCATAAAATTGCCTATAGGTTTTTGAGGATCTTTCATTAAAAGTGATATCTTTAAAATAATTCTCAAAAATCCTGTGTTCACAAAGGAATTTTTGTTTTAGTTGTTTTGTGGTCTTGACCCCTTTCTGAGCTTCTTGACATTTAAATAGGTCCATTTCAACATGAAATCCTGGCTTTTGTTGTTGCTTTACTTCATTTGGTAAAGATTCTTGTTTATAGTTATCTAGCACATACTGAGGGGCAGCTCAGAAATGTGACCTCTGGGCTGAGATTGTTCCTGTAAAATTCAGCAGTACAATTTTGAAGGAAAAAAATTTTCAGTCTGATAAAATCAAATTTTACTTTTTGGGCCACAAAATAGTCTAGGAGATGTGAACTGGACTTAAATAAACTATTGGAATTTTAGGAGTGTTTTGATAGTGTATGTCTTAGCATTTTTAAAACTATGTTCTACCAAGCAAGATATTAATCAGGTGCTCTGTGAAATACAGGTCAATAATTATACCCCACTCTCCCCCACAGAGCTGGGTTGTCAACACTGACAGCCCTTGGAATCACCTGGGAAGCTTTTAAAAAATATCCATTCTTGCGTTGCACCTCTAAAGATTCTGACTTAATTGATATGGAGTGGAGCCTGGTCATCAGTATTTGAAAAAAAAAAAATTGCCAGGTGACTGTAGGGTTTCGTCAGGGAGAAGAACTATAGCCTCATATTTACAAAGTATATTAGCATACCGAGTGCTCTTAGAAGTCCTCCAATTAAAAAAAACCTGTTTTAACCCTGAATTTCTCAATTTATTTGCCCCTGTAAACCCCACCTCCTTTTTCCTTGCTACGTTTTATTAACCCATTATACTATTCTGAAGAGCAGTACTTTATAGAATACTGTTAAAGAATCTACTAGGAAATGAAATAGGATATAAGTTTCTCATGTTATTTTCGCTCTAAGAGGACATCTAGGAATACCTTTCAGTTTCAGATTCCTCATCTGTAAAATGGGGATAAAAAGTAAAATCTGTCATACAGAAATATTGTGAGAATTAAATGAGATAATGTATTTAAACACCTAGCATAGAGTTCAGTATTCTTTGGATAGTAGCAACAATTAGAGCTTGCACCATTACTGGACTCCCTAGGGCACCAAAATAGGTCTGGGTAATAGGATGTTAGCCCAGTCTGTTTTACCTTTGTAATACTCGTGGCACTTTCCTCACCCCAGTCACTAGAAAAGGCAGTGTTCTTTCACCAGCCCAAGAGGAGGCAAACACACCCTTCTACTAGTGGCCAGGGCTAACTCTTCTTTTTCTGCCTTTTCCCAGGAAAGATGGTGAATGTACCCCTGGAGCAGCTGCCCCTCCTCTTTAAGGTGGTGCTGCATTCCTGCAAGACAAGTGTGGGCAAGGAGTGACCTGTCCCCAGCACCCCTCCTCAGGCCAATGGCAAGGCCTGGGGTGGGCAGGACAGGCTCCGGAAGAAAGAGCCAGAGAGACCAAGATGGAGGCTGTGGAGCAGCCTTGCCAGTTGCCTCCATAGCAAAAGAGTTTTTGTTTGTTTGTCTTGTTTTTTTAACCTCATTTTTCTATATATTTATTTCACGACAGAGTTGAATGTATGGCCTTCAACATGATGCACATGCTTTTGTGTGAATGCAGCCGATGCATTTCCTTGCAGTTTACAGAATGTGAAGATGTTTAATGTTACAGTGTTGTCATTGTTTAGAGATAGTTCTTTTGTATTTTGAGGGAGAGGGTGGGATGGGGCTGAGATGACTATTTCCATAATATTGACAAAGATGACTACCTCAGTGGAAAGGGAGGGGTGTGACCAACCCTACTTTTTCCACATGTTCTCAGCAGATTCATACATTTGTCTGTCAGAGAGCAAACTGCCTTTTTCTAGCTACAGAATTACCAGGTAAGAGAGCACACCATAAAAGGGAAAGTGGTATTAGGAGGTTTACTAAGCAAAGTGGGTGAGACATTGGGAACAGGACAAGAGATGAGGATTTAGCTATCTCTTTTCTTTGGAAAACATGAAAGCTGAGAGTTGGACACAGTGACCAAATCTAAGTTAGGTGTCCTCCCTCCAGACGACTCCTCAGAGAGAAGGGTTTCTTTTCTCACACCACACTGTGGGGCCTCCCCTCCCCACCATCCATACGACCACTACTAATTTCTGCCACTGTCGCCTTTTCACCTAGGTAAAGCCCTAGCAGTGAGCTAATCCTTGGGATTTGCCTACCATCTCCCTTGGGGCTCACAGCTACCTAGTTTCCTTACTTTCCTTAGACTCATTGCCTCTCCCTTATAAACTTGACTTCCTATTGGCCCTTTGAAAAAAACAGGTGAGTTCAGAATGTCATGTCCAGTCCTGACGCCCACTGCTGATTTACTCTCCTTTCACCTTCAGAGAGTAGTGGGACAAAGACCAGACTGCTAATAGCATAAACACACCTCTTTTGGAGTTCCCTGTTTCTCTCCCCACCCCATCCCATTCCACTTCCAGATCTGAATCTGAAACTGCAGTCTCTTTTCCAAACAGCTGGAAGGATCATTCACCCGTCTGCTGACCAGAATTTTTGCCCCTACGTTCTACTCCACGCTCTCCTAATCTCTCCCAAAATGAAACCAGGTTTCTTCAGAATAGTAAGCCCAAGACCCAGAGTGGCCCAGCTGCCCCTTAGAGTTATCAGTGGCCTGGCTGACCAAGGTCTGGAGGGCTAGAGTCCAAAGCTCCTGGAAGGGAAGGGGGGCTTTAAACTACCTCATGTTCCTAAAGGCCTGGCTGCCCCCTCTGCAGGTATGGCCTGGACCCCTTGTTCTTTCACTACGTGCCCCACCTAGTCCTGGGAAATGTTCCTTACCCTCTTGGCTTTGGCCAGCAGTCACACAAGGTCTGTCATGGAACTCTTTCAGGTGCTTTTCCCTTCTCTGCCTTACTACAGCAGTTGTCCCTGCCTAAACCCACGTACCTCCCACCGCCAATGCAGCAGACAGGCCAGTTAGCTGGGTACATCCCTGGCTAGGCTTGAGGTGCCTGCAGGACCTCCTTTTGCCTGTTTAGTCAAAGGCTGTTTGCTCTCTTCCCAGCTCAGCCTAGCACACTTAACTCAGAGGGCCACCACATTGTGTGCATATCGGGTAGTCCGTGTCAGATTGTAATTTTTTCTTTCCGGTGAAATGTTACGGGTACCAGCAGAGTGATGACTTTATCCCTTGATGGATCAAAAACTCAGAGCATTACTTCCCAATGCCGTTTCCCCATTTGCTCTGAGAAAGGAAAAAAAAAAGAAGAGACGTGGTCCTCAGGAAAAGCGCCAACCAGAATGTTTTTCACATGTCAATGGGAAGATTTGTGTGTGTGTATTTGTTTATTTCTAAATTCACAATAGTTTTGTTTTTCTGCTCTTTTATTTAACCAACTAGATCACACTCTTTGGCTACAGGTCAGACTCCGAGCCGCTTTCCTCAAGGTAGGGGAGGATACACATATCAGAGACCCCTTCTCCAGGACGGCTCTTATGTGCTGCATCTTTCTTTGCTAGACCTCCATCGGCCAAATTATTATTATTTTTTGAAATTGCTTTTCTCTTAAATTAAGCATTTTACTGGTTGGGTTGGGTATCAGAGGGAACTGCTCTCCATGAGGCAGCAACATGTCTCTTTAATAATGCAGCATTAAACAGAGCAAGTTGTTAATTTGTGGAGTGGGGGAAAGGTTCTGCAAGTTGCCATTGTACAAATCCATTTTTACAAATGTTTGCAGCAGATTCCACAAGAACAAAGAGCCCATTCATTGCTGAGAGCCCTGCAGAATCTCTGAGCCAAGTGGCCTTGTGTTCCAAGCCGGAGCCTGACCTGTGGACCACCTTTAATGTCTTCTGCACCCAGTCCTTTTATGACGTGGGCTTTTTTTAAACAGGGTAAAGTGACTGTGTTGCGTCGCAAACTCAGGTATTATGAGAGGAAGGTAGGAGTGTAGCTAGCAGTGTGGAGACATTAGGTCAGCCACTAGATGTATTTGTGAATTCAGTTTGAAGGACACAGAGAAAGGTTGGAGGGGGAGGTTTGATGTGTTTATTTTTTGCCTTTCTTCCCATGATGTTTGGTTAACAGGTAGCCTTTTTGCTAGTGGAAAAGAAAAAAGTTGTGCATGTTGTCTGTAATTCCCCTCCCTTCTGTCCTCTCTCTGATCCCCTGCCACCAGCAGCACTCACTTTGAGTGAGAATTTTTCCACCATAAAAATATGACCCTGAAGGCTGTGTGGTAAAGGAGAATCCCACCTCATTGCACTGCATTGATACGTACAAGCTATTCCCTTCCTTTCCCTTTGAATGTTTTCTTGACCCAGGACAGAAGTTTGGAATCTTGGAACTTCACCTACAATTCATGCTCTATGGCTCCTTTGTAGACTTTTGAAGTCTTTCACAAGGCTTGGTGGTCTTAACCTCAGTCTGGAGAAACTCCCCACAACCTGTCTCAAAGCACTCCATCTGGCTCAGAGGACACCAAGCCCCCCAGCCAGGCCTGATCCATAAGTGAGGTGGGCAAACCTCCAGGGGCAGAAAGCAGCAGGCAAGAACCTCTGTCCTGTTCCCCAGATCCAGAGGAGGAGGGATAGAGGGAACTGAGGGGTCTCCATGGCATCATGACAGTCGCCCTCTCGACAGCACCGTGCCTCTCACCTGCCACCCCTTGTCAGGGAAGAGTCCTGCCGTGGCCAGTGTGTCACCAGGTCCTTAAAGCCCTGGGCTCTCTGAGCTAGCTGCCTTGCTCTGCTGCCCATATCCTACCTTTGTTTGTTCTCAATTTACTGGTGAATGGGGCAGACGGAGACAGACAAACCCAGTATGGGCAACATCTAGGCCATGTCCAAGGTTGGCCAAAGTAAAGCGACTCTGGCCTCGCAGCAGGGCAGGAAATTGAGCAGTGGTTCCAAGACTTTAGCTCTGGGCCCCTGGTCTATGTCTTTTTTTCCTTGTTGCTTTTTAAAATTTTGCAATTGTTTTAAGAAATCCAGTCTTTTAGACCAGCCCTTTTATTAAACTTTAAATTTTTCTTTGATTTTTTTTAAAGTAAAAAAAAAAAAAAAAAACTAAACAAAAACCCCACCACTCTTACTTTCCCCAGTTTGATCCATGAGAGTCCCCCTGCACTCCCCTCTGCCTTTGCAGTTGATCATTCCTCCCTTTTCCCTCAGCTTGAAGCATCTATGTCCAGTGTCTGTGAAATGATGTTTTATCTGTGTCTCAGGATAAGAAACTATCCTACCTTTGTTTGTTCTCAATTTACTGGGGAATGGGGCAGACGGAGACAGACAAACCCAGTATGGGCAACATCTAGGCCATGTCCAAGGTTGGCCAAAGTAAAGCGACTCTGGCCTCGCAGCAGGGCAGGAAATTGAGCAGTGGTTCCAAGACTTTAGCTCTGGGCCCCTGGTCTATGTCTTTTTTTCCTTGTTGCTTTTTAAAATTTTGCAATTGTTTTAAGAAATCCAGTCTTTTAGACCAGCCCTTTTATTAAACTTTAAATTTTTCTTTGATTTTTTTAAAGTAAAAAAAAAAAAAAAAAAAACTAAACAAAAACCCCACCACTCTTACTTTCCCCAGTTTGATCCATGAGAGTCCCCCTGCACTCCCCTCTGCCTTTGCAGTTGATCATTCCTCCCTTTTCCCTCAGCTTGAAGCATCTATGTCCAGTGTCTGTGAAATGATGTTTTATCTGTGTCTCAGGATAAGAAACGGCAATCATTCCACCAGGTGCTGGAAACTGGTTAGCCTTGAGGCAAGGGTTTCTAGGACCACAGCTCAGGGATGTGTATTTAATTACAGGGTCCCCAGAAACCCCTCTCCTGGCTACCACAAGCAACAGCTTCTTTTCTGGGCTTGGGAGCCAGACCTGGACTGTTTCCTCAGAGGCAGGACCCCCAGAAAAGATGCTGGGGCTTCCACTTTGGCCAGAGCTGGGCTCCCTTGAGACTTGAAGAATTCTGGCTGTCCTACAACATGAGCCACAGTGACCCTGCCTCTACCGGCTCACAAGATGCCTGGTCCCTCTACCTAATCCAGTCCCCATCTGGCCTCCCTTCTCTGGGCCTGCGGTCCTCAATGGGCCACAGCCTGCTCAGGAATCAGTTGCAGGCTCAAAGGGAAGCTGTGAATCAGGCCAGAGCTTGCTTCGAGCCCAAGAAAAAAGTTGTCTTAATGGTGGAGGCTAGTCTTCCAAATCCGAGAGCCAGCCCTGCCAGCCAAAGGATCATTTTTGCCCTTTGGTGACCATTGTTTTCTTTTTCTGAAATGTCTTATAATAGGTGATAATGTTGTTGACTCAAATTTCCATGAAAAAGAAAAAAAAAAAAAAACTACCTCTTGAGTGACATCCTGGTCTATTCCCCTCTGAGGAATCTTGTGGGAAAAGAATACTGTAGCTCCTGCTCTGTTTACATGTTTCTGTTGGGAAAGAAACCCCGCCTGCCCTGGGGTGTTGGTGTTTTTGTCTATGTTGCCATCCCAGGCTTGCGATAGGGGCTTGTGGCTGTGCTGTAATGTCTGGGCCATGTCTGGGAAGTCCTTCCCACCTGCCCAGCCAGGGACTAGCCACCCCCTTGAAGAGGCTTCCATTTCCTTCCTATGATCCAAGGCACAGGGAGCCCACCTCCCGTGACACCACCTTCAGGAGCTCTGGTGGCACGTGCATCCATGAGCCTACCCCTGGGCTACCTACCCGAGGCCCACCTCTACCCACAGTCCTGTATAGGAGTCGAGTAAACAGGATGTCTTTGAGCCCTTGTCCCCAAAGGGCCGGCCAAGGGCTGCCCGCCAACCTGGCTCCATCAATCCTGCATGACCAAGTGATAGTTGGCGGGCTCTGCTACCCAGGCCCTCTGCTACCTCCCACCCTGCCATCTGGCAAGGGATGGGCCCTTTTCTGTGAATTGACTACCTGTGGAAATGTGACCAATTAGTGTGAAATGCATGTTTAGCAAATGTTAGGTACTGTATTTGAACCAATAAATGTGAATCCTTCTGCACATGGCATCTGTTTGTGAAGTGTGTCTGGGGTTCCGAGGAGGGACGATGGGTTGTCCTTAGGAGCTGGGTGTGCCTTCAGACCAATTGCTTCTGCTTGTAGCTGATACTCACCCACTTCCTATTGCTGAGAGAGTCTGGCAGAGAGATATCTCCTAGAACTGTTTGAATCAGTGAGCCAATATTGACTGAAGTGCCTGCTCTGTGTGCCAGGCAGTGTGTTGGGAATTTTCACAAACCTGAACCTCCTTGAACTTCAAGAATTATTACCTCTATTTTGTAAATGAAGAAACTAAGGTTAAATGAGGGTAAGGGACTAACCAGCCAGAAAGTGGCACAACTAGAGGAATTGAGTCTAGCAGGAGAGGCAAACTCAGACCTTTGCAGTACAGTGGGATCAGGATTGTAATTAAGGATGTATATGGGGATGTGTATGGACGTTTATGTCACTGTGGTCCAACCAATTTAGGCCTGCCTTTCCAGAAAATAGATGAGGTTTTCTAGAGCTGAGAAAATGGAGTCTCTGAGAGGTCATGGGACTCAGGAAGAGCTTCACAGATGAGTGTTGAAGGTAGGCCTTGAACAAAGTCACCAGACAGAAAGAGGAGGATAGACCAAGTCAGAGGGGTCAACAACATGTTTGAAGGCCCAGATGTGAATCAGAAACATGGACTATTCAGACATAACACGGTTCTGCCATGGCAGGAATGGTGGCAGATGGGAGGTTTTTGCGAGAGTTGAGGCTGGAGAAGCACTTGGAGCCTTGAATGCCACATTCAGGAGTTAGAGGAAGGAAAACCATCTGCTAAATCTCAGGAAAGAGCTAAATCTCAGTGACAACAGTGTGCTGATGTGTGGCCTGCCTGTATGTCACTATGGTCCAACCAGTTAATACCTGTTTTTCCAGAAAATGATGAGGTTTTCTAGAGCTGAGAAAATGGAAGCTCTGAGAGGTCAAGGGATATGCCCAAGGTCACACAGGAAGTGGCAGAGTCCTGACTTGAACCTAGATCTGCCCAACTGTCCTGTAATCCTGCTGTTCCTACAATCAGAGAAGTGGCAGAGTTTGGGTTGAGGGTTATTTGAAGACAGATAGGAAAGATGAAAGCTCAGTTTGGGAAGATAAAGGCTGAGGAGTCTGATCAAGTTCTGTTAAATCCCATGTGTGAAATGAGGGAAGCCCAGCTGCCTTCCCATACCTCAGCCTCCTCCAGCACAAGGGACCAGAGAGCCCTTGAGGTTTGAAAGAGATGGTTTTAGACTAAAGGAAATGCTGCAGAACTAATTAGTAGATTCTTTTTTGCCCCACAAGAGGGAACAGATAAGACACAGAGGTGCAAAGAACGTATTTGCTAAAAGCCTAGTAGTGAGCGCCAGGCTCTAGGATTGGTGTTTTACATGCCTTGGCTCCTATAATCCTCATAACAATTTTGCAAGGCATAGGTGTCAGCCCCGCTTTACTCATAAGCAAATTGAGGCTCGAGGAAGTTAAGCCGTTTGCCTAAAATGACACACTGACACACGAGTAAGTGACAGAATTGGCTTTTGAATCCAGGTCTATCTGATACCAAAGTTACAACAGGCTTCCTCCCTGCTGGGCCTTAGCAAACTCAAATAGTGCTGAATATGAATGTCTGGAGTTTGTAACAAAGCTCAGGAATGGCCTTTGGTTGAACTTTTTGCTATTAACAAAACAAAACTCTATTAAACTAATAAAGGATTAATTTCTATAAGAGGTGAATGAACAGACCCAAATTGATCTGAAAAGCAGTGCTGTCCCAAATATGTGTAGAATGCTACAGACACCAAATTGTGGTTTCTCAGAATGTAGAGAACCCACAGGTGTCTCCATGGAAAGAGAAGTAGGAGTTCTACTGCCGAAAATCTGGGAAATACTGCACTCACTTTACCTTCCTCTTATTGGTTCCCAACCTTCGCTGGCATATTAAAGACTTTGAGGAGTCCTACCTAAAGAAAACTTTTTGTTTAGCTCAGGGTCTACCAAAAGTATTTGACCATGGACCATTCTTTCCTCCTGTTAAAACTGTTGGGACAGTGTTCCATGTAATAAAATTTAGGACACTGCTCTAAATTTATAAATTGCTGCTTAACTAATGCTGAACTTTTGGTTTCTTTGAGTGCCAGGCAATAACCTGGAAGTAAAGAATAATAAAGTAACATATATAGAGCAAGGCTAAGTGCTGTGCTAATAAGCATTTTATGTGCATTTAATTAATGATTCCTCAACCCTATGAAGCTGATGCTATAATGATCCCATTTTACAGATAAGAAAACAAAGGCCCAGAAAGGGTAAGTAATGTACCTAAGTTTATATAACTTGTGTGTAACCTCAGGAATGAATAAAAACCAGCACTGATTGAGTGTCTTCTACTAGGATCTACAGAGACCCTTATTCTTATGCAAAGCCTCTGAGGTAAGATCATCTCTATTTAACTGAGGAGGAAACAGGGCATGCTGGCAGCTCTGGGTTGTCAGAATCTGAAGCCAAAAACCCCCAGAAATGGTGGGCAGGGGAGGGTGTTAGGATGAGGTTGGATGTGGCTACAGGGAGCTCTCTCTCGGGGATCATTTTCCTCAGGCAGATTGTGTGACAGCATACACATCAACCAGGGGTCTCACCACCTGAGTTCTAATTCCAGCTCTTTCCTTTTCCAGTCATATGTGGCTTTGGCCCAGATAGATACCTCTCTGATCCTCTCTGTCCCTGTCAGATAAATGGAGTTGACAGTGCTTGTACCTTGGAGGTTTAAGGAGGATTCACTATAGCTGGTTCAAAGTAGGGGCTCAATGAAGTCAATCCATAAAAGGAAGCTGTGTGAGGGGAGCTGCAACCCCTCATACTCCAATAGCAGAAACCCAGAAAAGCCAGGAGCCCCCTCTTTGACTTGGCCTGGCTGCCCACCCAGGTTTTAGGTCCACAGTGGTAATCAGCCTCTCTCAGATCTGTGGCAAAAGTGCCCAACTGTCAGACCCAGGGCTCTTGGAGTCTTGTTCCCTTGGCAACAAGTCTCACCATGGAGACCACAGCCCCATCCTTGCCCTGCCTGCAAGCTCCCTCTCCACAGACCTTCCCTATTCAACACCTAGTCCTAGGAGCAGTGTAGGAACTAAGGAAAGCTTCAAGGAGGCCCTTCCTCAGGCTGAGGACTTCGAGGCACAGCCAGGAAGAGAGGCAAAGGGAACTCCCATTTTTTGTGTCTACTGTATGCTTAGCAAGGTTCTGAGGGGGTCTATATATGTGGCCTCATTTAGGTTGAAAGTCAGACACTCACCCTATTTTATCTAAGTGGAAACAGGCTCAAGGAGACAAGATGGACCAGCTCAAAGTCTCACAGCTGGTCAGTCTTGGATCGAGACTTGAATCCAGGGTTTCTGAACCAGGAACCCCTGCTTTCTCTGCAACTCCCCCTGACAGACACACACACCTGCTTTCTCTGCAGCTCCCCCTGACACACACACACACACACACACACCCTGCTTTCTCTGCAACTCCCCCTGACACACACACCAATTAAAAAAAAAAAGTTCTTTCTGAGCAATAATTAACAGCCACAGAAACTGTTTCCATGTCTGTAACTGTGGATGGGAGAAAAAAAGAAAGCAATAGAGAGTCTGCATTTCAAATTGTTTTTCTAATTTCCTAAAAACCAGAGCATTTTTCCCTGGTTACCAAACACACGTCACGTTTCTGGTCCCTAAACACAGGTTTCATGGTATATAATGATAACAGTACAGACCAACATTTTGATTCTTGAGCAGGGAAATTCCAGATGCGCTTTCATTTTTCACACTTTGAAAAAAATCATAACAGGAAGTGTAAAAAAGGGAATTATGACCTCCCCTTCTAAACTCTGCAGTCACAAATGTAACCTCGAGTACTCTAAGAACAGAAACCAAAGATCCAGGGGCCCCTTCCTTTATAACCCTCTTCGCTACCTACACACACACACACACACACACACACACACACACACACACACACCACACACACACACACACCCTCTGCTTGTCTGGGCCTCTGCTGGGAGCAGGAGCAGCAGTCCTTTGTGTTCTGGGCTGGCCTCTGGTAGCAGCAGCAGTGGGGGAACTGCACTATTTTAAGCCAGGGCCGGCAGGCCCCATGTGGGCACGGGGAGGGTGGCCTCGGGCCCTTGGCCAGCTTCCCGGAAGTCACCATGGCCTCCCTCCTCTGCCCTGAGCAGCTTTCTGAGGCAGTCACTTCCCTACAAACAGGAAGGAGGCTCTCAGGCCGAGACCTCCAGCCCCAGCTTCCTCCTCTTACACCCCCCCCACCCCCCACAGTCTTCGCTAATACATGGGGGAGCCCACCAGCTCCAGGCCCTGATCAGTGTCCATTATCTGGGCTGTCTCTTAGCAGGCGGGTGGGAGGGGGTCTGGACTTCTGCTGCTTGGGCTGTCCCGGTTGACCCATTACGAGTCTAAGGCCTTCACTTGCCCAGGATCCTTGCCCACAGCCTGATTTCTCCTATACATTCCCATTGAGGCTGGCCATTCTGAGCCAGAAAGAAGAGCAGAGGTATCCCCAGACTTGGTCCCACTCAAGGACCTTAGGGAGAGACAAACTGGGACATTCCCAGAGAAAGACGGGGGCAAAAACTGATAGACACAGATTGACTGTGGCAGAGACAAAAGCAGAGAGAGAGACAGCTGCAAAGGGCTGGGGCCAAGAGGTCAGTGGGGTGTCTCTGAGTGGTTGCTCCTGACCACCTCCAAGTACAGGCTCTGTCTCAGGGCTGTGGGGGCCCACCGGCTGCATGGCTGAAGAGGAATGTGGGGAGCAAGGCTGGGTCACCCCTTGAGGGCCAAGCGTGTGCACTGTAAGATAAACTACCCCAGGAAGGGGGCCCCAGCTGTGGCTGCATGCTCCAGGAGCGTGGCGGAGAGGCCTGGGCCCAAGGCTGGAACCCCAGCCCTGCCAGACACCCATCTCCTGCATCTCCTCCTGAGGGTCTCCACCAGGCCTCACAGTCTAGAATGTCTCAGGACTCTCAGCCTAGCCCTTGAGGGCATGCAGATTGCCATTCATAGAAGAGCGGAGCGCCCTGGGAACACCGCCAGCCACAGAGTCTCACTTCTCCAGCTCTGGCTGCAGCCCTGGCTCAGGTGAGGGGGCTGGGGGGGATGGTCTCTAAGCCGACCATGCAGAGCAGGTTTCCAGCACAGGGGTGCTGTCATGGAGCAGCTCACCAGGTCTGTGATTTGTCCCCATGTGGCTTTGCACACTCGTGCATGTGTGTGAGCCTATGTGCACATGTCCATGTGCTTACATTTCCACGTGTTGCCAGGAGCCCCACTCTGCCTCCACAAGTCCTTGCTCTCAGACTAGAAAAGTAGCCCCCAGAGGCACCTGGTCTCTCCCACCCTCACCAGGTGGTCCAGCCCTGAGAGCCATGAGGCAGAGGGAGAAGAGCAAGCAGGTCTTTTGCTGTCCCCCGGCCCCCCCTCCCCACACTGCAGCTGAGGCTCCCGCTGGCCACGGCCTTGACCCGGCACTATGGACTTCTCTGACATTGGCATCGGATCTGAACATCTGGCAGCAGGCTGATAAGGGGTGCAGCGGAAACGGCCTCTGCTGCTGCCAGCAGCCCCACCCCCTCCACTGCCCTGCAAGGGGTCTTCACATCTACACTCTCTCTCTTTCCAGCTCAGGGCCCCTGCCCCTCTCTTTTCTCATTCTCTGCTTCAGCCAATTTCTCTCTCTCTCTCTCTCTCTCCTCTCTCTCTCCCATTTCTTGTCTCATTCCTTCTCAACCCCCCCATTCCTCTCTTCTCTATCTCTCTCTCTCTCTGGCCATCTCTGCATCTGTTATGCTGTCAATGGGTCTCCCTTTTCTCTCTCATTTTCTGCCTCATTCTTTCCATGGCTTCTCTCTTTTTCTGTCTGTCTTTCTACACTGTACCCCAACCCCAGCCTGATGGTTCTTTCTCTTCTCCATTTCAGTTTCTGGGTCTCTGGTTTGTTTGTTCCTTGTTCCACCTCCAGGAAATAGGCCTGGCACTTTGGGAAAGTCCCCACTTAGAAGAGAGATCCTGGGCTTTGTTTGCCCAGGGAGGGAGGGAGGAGGGAGCCTGGTTCAGGACTACACCCCTTCTCCTTCCCCTCTGGGTGGGTCTCATGGTCTGGGACCACCTGGGCTGGAGCTGGAAGGAAAGAACAAATAGGCCACGCAGGGGCCCCAGCAGAGTGGAGAGGACTCTGTGTCTGAAAACCCAGGTTCTGGACTCCCACTGCCTAGATCTGAAGCCTGATTCCATCACACCCTTGTTCTGTGACTTTAGGAAGATACCTCATCTCTCTGAGCCTGAGTTTCCTTATCTCTCAAATATTGTTCATGGAAGGTGAGGAGAAAATACTACCTACCTCCCAGGATGGTGGAGAGGTGACTGACCACAGGTGTGGAAAGGTTAATAGGGAACCAAGCAAATAGGAGGCACTTTTGCGTTAGGGCCTTGCACTCCCAGCATGCCTCATCCAGTAAGGGTGAGGGCAGAGGGGGCGGCACAGAGGAAGAGGATGTCAGTAAACATCCAGTGTGACTGGGGTGAGGAAAACCCAGCCCGAGTGGTGGAAAGTAACAGCTGACTGCATATAGAGAAGGCGGCAGGACAGGAGAACAGGCAGCAGAACTCTACACCCACAGGCAGCATGTGGGTACAGCGGCAAGCAGTCATTCAACAGACACTCGCTAATGCTGACTCTGTGCTGGCTGTTGTGGACTCAGAAATAAATCAGCCCTGAGCCTTTCCTTGAGGGTTCCCCAGGCTGGGGTGAGTCATTCTATCACAGAAGGGCAAACAGTGTTCAGGATGATGTTGCAATCTCAGACTCAACACAGAAAGGGCCCCTAAGGACAGACCTGCCAGTCCTTTGGTTGGTTGGTTTGTGTTTTGCCAACATTTACTGAGCACATACCACATGTCAGGCAGCCACTGAGTATGTTACATGTGTTGTCTCATTTTTCCCTCATTTTATGGGGAGGATGTGAGACCCAGGGAGAGGAAGTGACTGGTCCCAGGTCACACAGCTAGAACACGGAAGAATTGGGATTTAATATAGAGTCTCTGCCACTAGCGCCTCAGCAATTCTTCTCCAGACTCAAGGCCTTATGAGGAGACTGGCAAAGCCAGACTGGTTCTTTCCATGGTGCTGTGATATTGAAAGACCCTGTTTGTCCTATTTAAGAAGGTGGGGAAATCACCTTTGCACCTCTTCTTATGGGATAATTTGTCAAGTAGTTTTAGAATGACTCAATATATCCATGATTTGTAAAAATTAAAAAAAAAATTTTAACTTCATCCCCAAAACTTCACAAAGTATCCGATCAAAAGAGGTGCGAACGACCATGATTGTTTGTTTTCAGTTTTCTTACACATATATGATATATTGGTGATGTAGGGTATTTGCTGGAATACTTCTTTTTTAAATGCACAGGATGAGTGGTATTAATCCAGAAACAAAATCATTATATTAAAATGGGGAGACTAGTTATGTTCAGTCATATGCGAGAGAAGTGTATCCTGTAAGAACTTCTGTGGGTAAAAAAGACATACTTATGAGGTCATGCACAGTGGGGAATAAGTTGCAAACTATGTCATAGGTAGAATTAGAATATATTGAATCAGTAGAATCAGTCAGTTATGATTGTCAGAAAACGTATTGTCTTGTGTGTATTTCCACAATAAAAAAAAGTCTTACCTATCGTGTTAATCATTTCACAATATATGTAAATCAAATCATCATGCTATATGCCTTAAACTTATACAGTGACGTATGTTAATTATTTCTCAATAAAACTGGGAAAAAATGTTTTAAGTGGCACAATGAGGAAGACACATTAAGGTTTTAAATATAGTTGGCTTTAGTTATACAGAAAAATCCCTCTCATCCCAAGCCAGATAAGTGAGGTGTTCTATGTGATTTGCCTATTTCCTCAAATGAAGGGAGTTGTGTGTGGATTCTCCCATGGTCCCCCTGTGCCCCTCCCCACCACCTAGGACAAGAGGCTGGGAGGTAAATCCTCTGAGGACAGAGACTTCTTTCCTTTTCTTCCCTTTCCTCCAGTGCCTGGACCAGTGTCTGGCACCTAGTGTGCCCTCAGTGACTGTGAGATGAATGAAGGAATGCACAAAAGAATGAGTCATGCATGGGAGGGGTGCAGAGCAGAGCAATTGGGCCCTCCGAGACCAGGACGTGTGCGGGCCTGGAGATTGGATAGGGACACCCTCAGCTGCATTGGGAGGCCTGGCCTTCTAGAAAAAATCCCCTTCCCTCTGCCCTGGCCTAAATTTCCTGGTCTAGATACCCACTTGGCCTACCCTGGGGCCACCGTAACCAACCACCTGGCTCTGGAGGCAGTCTAAGCCCAGCCTCAACTTTCCCAGCTGCATCAGCAGCCCTCGGTGGATGGTGACATTCAGAGAAGCCGACGTGGAATGTACACATGGGGAGGTGTTTATTCAGCTCACCTGCTTGCCTTCTGTCCCCCTCTTCCTTTCTTCACCTTCTGGAAGAGTAAAAAGACCAGGCCAAAGCAGTAGGGCCACCTGGTCAGTTCATCCATGCCCCTGCCTCCACGCCAGCCTGACCTGACTCCACTCCATGTCTGGGACAGGCCGGACCCCGCTCGCTGGGCCAGGCTCCAGGGAGGTAGCCATTCAAAGGGAGAGAGGCCGGGCTGCAGGCTGGGTGGGGGAGCTGCCCATAAATCAGGCCCCACTCCCACCCAGTCGCTAACAAGCGGGGCTGCCTACCCGCCTACGTGGGGTCCCTGCCTCTGGGCTGCCACAGCAGCCTGGAACAGCCAGCTGGCCAAGGCCTCCTTGAGTGCCTTGGCCTCCGCCCCCATCCGCAGCCCCGAGATAGATAGGGGTATTTTTTTTTTCTTTTAGGAGAAGAAAAAAAATAGACCTAAATGAAGAGAAACACCAACAAAGAAGGAGAGAGGCCTGCAGAGTCACGTGGGGGCAGAGACCAATTGGGCCTCCGGTGGCCCCCCCACCCAGGGCGGGGAGGAGGAGGAGGACGGACGGACAGGGCCAGCCTACTGTCCGCCCGCCGCCCGCCGTGGCGTGAAGGAGCTCCTGTGTGCCCACGGTCGCCACTGCCCCACCTGGGCCGCTGGAGCTTCCGCTAGGACCCCTGGTGCCCAGTGTCCACCCTCATCCAGCGTGAGAGCTCGCCTTCCGCTCCGTAAGTGAGGGCCTGGGCCCAGGCCTCTAATGGTCAGCCTCCCTCCTCAGTGCCTCCCTGCGGCCTGCACCGGCCACTGCCTGCTGCTGAGTGACTGGTGCCCGCTACTCTGGGCAGGGAAGGGGCCAGGGATCTCCCCAGACCTGCCCTCCCACCATGCTTCTGCCTCTTTTCCCCTGGGTGGCTGATGGGAGGAGCTAGGCCTATGGGGACAGGCCCTACAAGGGTCTGTGAGTGTCCTGCTGTCTATGGGTGCCCGGGTGTCCACAGGACTGTGTTGGCCCAAGCCTCGTAGTCTGTGAGTATGTCTATGGTCCCTGGGTCCGTCTTTGGGTCTCTGGGTCTCCCTGAGAGTCTGTGTTGTCTCCATGGATGTCTCTGAGTCTCTGTGCAGATTCATGCATCTGTGTCCAGTATCCATCTGTCAGTCCTGGTTCTGTGGCTGGGCCAGGTCTGTGTTTGCTTCCCTGGGTAGGTGGGTGAGGGGCTGTGATTCCCCACATGTTGAGCTGGAACCTGGGTCTGTGAGGGGTGGGTGCAATGAAGCCTGAAGGGTCAACCCAAGGGCTCCCAACCAGTGATAGTGGAACCTCTGGGAGAGGGGATCCAGGTGGAGGGGGCAGGGGAGAACAGGCTCAGAGCCCAGCCGCCACCCCACCTGGGTCCCCAGCCCAGACTTGTGCTTACACTGCCTGGGTCTTCCTCAACAATGTCCAGGAGACCCCCGTGGGCTCCACCCTAGAGAAGCTGGCTGGGGATTCCCCAGCCCAGCCCTCCCTCTCAGTCCCCTTCACTGCGCTGCAGAGGTGGTGCTGCTCCTGTTTTCCACTTTCTGAGGGCCCTTCCCTGACGGTTCAGAGGCAGTAGCGCCCGCCCGCCAGCTCCTGCAGATACTCTTGTTTCTCAGGGACTTGGGGTGGGGGAGTGGGGGGAGTCTGCAATAACTCTCTTTCCTCCCTCCTCACCGAGATTGTTTCATGAACTCTCACGGAAACGACAGAACCCCTTCTGTAGGGCCGATCTTTTCCATTTTATACACGGAGAAGCTGAGGCTCAGAGAAGCAAAGTGACCTGCCGGGGCTTGCATCGCAAGTCGGCCGCAGATTCTGCCCTTCATTCCGCTGAGTGAGCGAGATGGGACGTGGTCTGCGCGGGGTCTCGGGGTCTCGGCTCGCAGGACCAAGGCGCCAGCTCCAACCAAAGCCAGAGGCCTCGGGGTAGAGGCCCAGATGAAGCTGACCGCACCCAAGGGTCCGAGCCTTCAGCCTTCAGATCTGAGCCTTTCGGTCGCTGCGTCGCTGCGAATGCATAATTGTGGTATTTCCCGGCTTGAAGATCGCGGCTTTTTGGCTTTGCTGTTCTCAACACTCTCTCGGACCCTAGGCGCCCCGAGGGGGCAGGGGCAGGAGCAGGATGCGAGCAGGCGCCTTCCTCTCTCGGGTCTCAGTTTTTTCATTTGAAAAATGAGAGTGACCGAGTAGACGTCCCCCAGCCCAGAGCAATGGCTCAGCCCGTCCCGGCTCGACCCGAGGACCCCTGTGTCCCGGGGCTGCGGGGCACTCTTTCTTGCCCTGCCCCCAGCCCAGGTGAGAGCGCAGAACGGGAGGGGAGAGGGATTTCTCCGGTCCCTGGGCTCTGCTCTCCCAGCTCCCGCGCCTTCTGTGGCTGGCTTCGGGTCCTCACCAGACTTCGGAAAATTCGCAGGGTGGGATTAGGACGACTCCCATTTCCAGCCAAGCAAACTGAAGCTCAAGGAGGAGAAAGAGCTTGTCCCAGGTCTCCCAACTGGACGCTCTCCATCGATGCCGCAGTGCCAGGCATGTGCTTTGCCAACACTACTTCGGTTCATCCGCACGACCACCCTTAAGGAAGTCCAGTCATCATTCCCACTTTACAGATGAGGAAACTGAGGACCACAGAGGGGAGGAGATTTGCTTAAAACTCCAATAAGGAAATGTGCCTGGGCCGGGGGAGAACCCAGTTTCTACCCTTGAACCCACACCGTGGCCACGGCCTGCCACGTTCGCCCTACCTACTTCTACGCTGCCAAACGGCCAGCGCCCCCAGCGTGGCCCTCGCCAAGACTAAGCTGGATTTGCAGATAGGGACTCGCCTCCTTTCACCGCAGGCGGGTGGCCCGAGGATCCCAGGCGCCTAGCACCTGCTCGGATTCCGGGGTGCCTGGGCTCTGGGAGCCGGGATGGGGATGTGGGGAGAGGGTGAGGGGAAAGGCACGAACCCGTCTAGGGGGCGGCGGAGGGCGCGGGCCCGGCCGCTGCCCCCGGATACCGAACGCGCTGATATGGAGGGGCCGGCCCCTGGTCCCGGCTCGGTGGGTTCGCGCAGCACGCACTGGCGGCGGAGGGGCCCGGGTCCCAGGTGCGCCTCAGAGCGGCCCTGGAGGCGGCGGGGGCGGGGAGGCGGGGTGGAGGAGCGCCGGGGCCCCGCGCCGCCAGCCCCGAGCCCCCGCCTCCCCGCCCCCGGCCCGAACGGCCGTCATCGCGGGCGGGCGGCGCTGCGCCCGGGTGCGGCTCATCGCCGGCAGCGGCGGCGACGCGGCCAGGCGGTGCGGGGCTCGCGCTGGCGGGACGCGGGGCGCTACTGCTCCCAGGAGCCGCCAGGTGGGCGCCGGGCGGGCCGTGGCCGCCGTCGCGCCCCTTCGCGCTGCCCGGGCCCAGGCTCTGCGCGCTTCCCTTCTGGGGACTTCGACTCTCCGCCCGAGGTCTCTCCGCACGCCTCGGGCTCGGCCTCTCTCTCGGGGGCCCGCGGGGTCTCCGCCCGAGGTCTCAGCGCGTCGCGCCCCGCTAGCGGCTCCACGCCCTGCGCCCGCTGTCCCCGCTGCGCCCTCCTCGCCGGCTCTCCGCCCGATGTCTCGGTCTCGGCGGCACGGACTCGGTGGCACGGCCTCGGTCGGTCTCGGTCTCGGTGGCTGCCGCCCGCGGGCTTTGTCTCTCCCGGCCTGGGGGCCCCGCGGCTCCGCGCTTTCGGGCTCTCTGCGCGGGCGCCGTCGTTCTCCGCCTCTCTCAGCTCGAGCCCATGTCCGGGTCCGACTCTGCCGGGCCGCGCCTCTGAGCTCGGGGCCCGGGTCCGGCCGATTTCCGTGCGTCTTGCCGTCCCCGACCCCCTGGCCGGGCGCCTCCGTCTCTCCAGGTTTTCTCTCAGTGTCTCTGTCACTCTCTCTGCCTGGGTATCTCCCGTGTCTCGGTCTGTCTCTCGTCTATCACCGTGTCTCTGGCTTTGCGGTTGTCTCTCCCAGGTTTTCTCTTTGGGCCTCTGTCTGACAGTGTCTCTGATCTCTCTATCTCTCTCTTTCGTTCTCTCTCTCCCCCCGCCCCCCACTCTCTACCATCTCCCTAGCTCTCCGTCGTTCTCATCTCCCCCAGGTTTTCTCTGACTGGGCATAAATGTTTCTCTGTCACTCTCGGATTTTCGTTGTCTCTGTCGCCCCGGGGAACTCTCTCCGTTAAGCAGCGTCGGTCGGTGTCTCTCGCTTTCTTTTCTGCCCATCTCTCGGTCTCTCTCAGACTCTGCCTCTGTCTCCCTCGTCCCTGTCCGATCCCCAGAACGCTTGGGCCCCACTCCGACCGTGTTCGTTGGCATCTCCCCGGCGGGCGAGACAATCTCGTTTTCTCAGAATCGGGGTTTTGTTCTCAAACGAACGAATCCGGATCAAAGCGCATTTAATCCGAGAGTCCCAGATCGGGCGCGGCGGGGGGCCGCTCAGGAGGAGCCCCTGGGAGGGTTGGGGAGCGCGCGGGGCGGAAGTGTGGGGACAGGGTCAGCAAGGGCCCGGCAGGGGAGCTGCTGCAGGCACACGTGCTGCGGGCTGCTCAGGGCGCTCTAATGGGTGGCCTGCAACGGGCGCCCTCGACCACTGGCGCTGTGGTGGGGGCCGGGGGCCGGGCCATAAGGAGGGCGCCCTGGGGCGCGCGGCCGCGGTGGTGCAGGACCCGCTGGACCCAGGTCTGCGGCGCTGCCAGTCGCAGTCCCGCCCGCGATGAGCCTCTCCTCCCTCCACAGGCGGACGCCGCGGGCATGGACTATTCGTACGACGAGGACCTGGACGAGCTGTGCCCCGTCTGTGGGGACAAGGTGTCCGGCTACCACTACGGGCTGCTCACATGCGAGAGTTGCAAGGTGAGTGGGCAGCTGGCCGGCCAGGGACCGGCGTGGAAGGCTGGCGAGCAGCCGGCGGGAAGCGGCGGAAAGCCCTGCTGGGAAGTGCAGGGAAGGGGAGACGGGGCCTGTCCCCTCCCGCGCTGACTCCCCTCTCCCCCAGGGCTTCTTCAAGCGCACGGTGCAGAACAACAAGCACTACACGTGCACCGAGAGCCAGAGCTGCAAGATCGACAAGACGCAGCGCAAGCGCTGTCCCTTCTGCCGCTTCCAGAAGTGCCTGACGGTGGGGATGCGCCTGGAAGGTGCGCACGCCGCGCCTCCTACCCCGACCTCTGATGGCGAGGGGGCAGGGGGTGGGGGGCGGAGAAGGGGTGAGGGGAGGGTACCATAGGTCTTCTTAAAGTTTCTGGGGCCAGGCGATTAGCCCCTCATGTGACATTAGGGCCCTGATCTCTATGGGGGAGGGGTGAGAACGGATGTCGGTCTGGGTGAAGGGATGCATGCAGGACCAGCCTGGGATGGCTTGAGAAGTACCTAAAAGTGAACCCCAGAGAGATGACCCTCTCCCCAGCCCTTGTGTGCAGGGCAGCACAGGGCAGAGCCCCACAGAGCTCCTCCCTCTGCCAGGAGTTCTGTCACACCCCCACTGACATCCCACTACCAGCCAGAGGCAAGGTTTTCAATACCTTTACTGGAGTTCAAGTCCCAGTGCCACCACTTACAGGCTGGGTGACATTGGGCAAGTTCCTTAACCTCTCTGAGCTGCAGACTCCCCATCTGAAAGATGGGCCTAAGAGTAGTGCCTTCCTCCTTGAGTTAGTGAGAGAACTGTATGAAAAGCTCCTAGCATGGTGCCTGGAACGTAGAAAATGCTCAACAGGTTAGCTATTACTGTTATTCTTATTTATGTTACTATCTGTCCAGCATCACTGTGCAGCCTGTACTCACTCAGACCACCCATCTGTTCATCTGTCCATCCATCCACAAGATTCACTCAGTTCATTCACTCAGCAGGTTCTTAGCCAGGCCCTAGAGGGCTGGGTAATGGAGAGCAGTCGCCCCCAGAGAACCCAGGCCCATCCTTGTCTCCCCACCCCCACCCCTAGCTCTCTGTCCGGAGTGGAGGAAAAACGTTTTAGCAGGAAAAACTCAAACTCTTTGAGGGTGGACAGTCATAGGCTTCCACCCCGCTGGCCCCAGCCGGGCTGTGTGCCGAGCAGGCAGCTGTTGGTTCAAGTTTTTAAACAAAGTAGAAGGCCCCTGGTGGCTCTGAGAGCTGCAGGCCACAAGTCCTGTCACCTAGAGGAAGGGCCCCTGATGGAAGGGGGTTATCCTGTCCTGTCCCCAGAGCCCATGTGCCCAGCACCAGGTCCTGAGGGGCTCAGAAGAACTGGTTGTTGTGAACAGCAGAAACCCCTCGCGGGGCCTGAGGGGGTGGAGCAGGGCTGCCCCCCGCCACCAATGGCAGGAAGATTGGCTGCATGGGCCCCGGAGACACATCCCTTACTGAGCACCGCCCTCTCCCTCCTCCTCTCTCCCTTCTCCTGGAGCCCAGGGTGGGGTCCTGTCTGAGCAGGGGCTGGGGCCACACTTCGGGTGCAGAGACACACCTGTTGGGTCCGGCTGGTGACACATTCTTGGCCAGGCGGAGGGACATCTGGTCAGCAAGGGAGGTCCCTTCCCGCCAGCATAGAGCCCCAGTCAGCCCTAAACTCAGCTTCAGATTTGAAGGCAGCGGCAGAAACCCGAGTCATTTTGCAACAGGGGTTCAACAGAGTCAGGCAGTCAGTCAAGAAGCAGCTGGACACTGGGGACCCACCTGTGGACAAGGCTGACCACAGCCCACTTCCTGTCACCATCTCAGGCCCTGTGCTGGGCACCTGAACCCACTGCTGAGCCCCCAGAAGCTCTCAACCTGGGTCCATGGTACAATAGCACTGAGCAGGACGAGAGTGGGCAAGAGACAGGACATCCGGAGCAAGAACAGTGGCTGCTGCCTGGGTGAATCCAGGAACACTTTGGGTGATTAGTGGGCATGAGAGAAGGAAAGGGTTTGAGGCAGAAGGCATACCAAAGGCAGGGTGGAGGAAGTGCCAAGCAGAGGAGCAGAGAGATAGTAAGGTGGAGTGGAAAGAACACAGGGTCTCGTGGTGGGGGTGGGGGGATGATGGAGAGGTAAACAGGGCCTTGAACGCCGGGTTAGGGAGATTGACTTCCTCTGAACGCCAGGTTAAGGGCACCGGAGGAGCCATGAGAGGAATTGAGCTGGAGAGTGACCCAGTCAGATCGGTTTGGGGAAGAACTGTGAGTGGGGTGGTATGGCGGGTGGCCTGGAGGCAGTGAGCCTGCCCCTCTGCCTCTGCCCACAGCCGTGCGCGCTGACCGCATGCGGGGAGGCCGGAACAAGTTTGGGCCCATGTACAAGCGGGACCGGGCCCTGAAGCAACAGAAGAAGGCACAGATTCGAGCCAATGGCTTCAAGCTGGAGACAGGCCCCCCAATGGGGGTGCCCCCGCCACCCCCTCCCCCGCCGGACTACATGCTGCCCCCTGGCCTGCATGCACCTGAGCCCAAGGGCCTGGCCTCTGGTCCACCTGCTGGGCCACTGGGCGACTTTGGGGCCCCAGTGCTGCCTATGGCTGTGCCCAGCGCCCACGGGCCACTGGCTGGCTACCTCTATCCTGCCTTCCCTGGCCGCGCCATCAAGTCTGAGTACCCGGAGCCCTACGCCAGCCCCCCACAGCCCGGGCCGCCCTATGGCTTCCCAGAACCCTTCTCCGGAGGGCCTGGTGTGCCCGAGCTCATCCTGCAGCTGCTGCAGCTGGAGCCAGACGAGGACCAGGTACGGGCGCGCATCGTGGGCTGCCTGCAGGAACCGGCCAAAGGCCGCCCCGACCAGCCTGCACCCTTCAGCCTCCTGTGCAGGATGGCTGACCAGACCTTCATCTCCATCGTGGACTGGGCACGCAGGTGCATGGTCTTCAAGGAGCTGGAGGTGAGTCCCTCCTCCTACCTGGCTGGCCACTGGTTCTGGGGTGTCCCCTCAGCTGCCCAAGTCTCAGTCTTGGCCACCCCTTGAGTGGGGCTCTCCTGCCCACTGGCTTCAGGCCATGTCTGGGGACAGGGAGGCCACACTGGGGACATGAGGAGAGTTTCTGGTCCATCATAGCCTTCCTTGTCCCTGTCCCACCTCCTCACTCACCCCTCCCTCTTTCTCCTTCTCTGTTCCCTGAGTGTCTATCTCTCACGGCCTCTGTTTCTTTTACCTCTGCCTCTGTCTCTTTTGGTTGTCTCTCTCCCTGGTGTGCTATCTCTCTGCTTCCCTGTCTCTCTCTAGTCCCTTCAATCTTTGTCTCTTTCTCTCCCAGTCTGAGTCTCTGTCGACATTTATCTTTCTTTCTCTGAGACCCTGGGCTCTTGCAAAGGAATAGCTCAGTCCTTGGGAGGCTGTCTCTGGTTGCCCCAGCCCAATGTCAGGAAGAGGGTCCAAGCCATCCTGTCCTCTCATTTGGGGAGGCCACCACTCCCTGCTAGCCTCAGATATCACAGAAGCGTTCTTAGTATCTCAGAGTTGGGGATGCTTCTCCCTCCCAGCTAAGGTGAAAGATCTTACTGTCCCTGCATCTCTCATGCACGATGGTTAGTCCCACGTGTAAATGTGTGTGTCTGTGTGTGCAGGGAGTGCTAGGTGGGAGGGTAAGTGGGGGATTGCAGGGCCCGCCCCTCATCTTCCAAATGCCTCGGCTGCAAGGCCTTCCATTCCCCTGGGTTGAGGTACCTGCGGCTAAAGTAAGCAGGAAAGAAGCAGGAGAAACTAAGGCCAGACAAGGAAGAACTTCCCAATCATCCTGCCTAGTGGTTTGAAGCACCTGAAGACTGGGAGCTGCCCCTCTAGTGCCCTGGCTCCCTATGATCAGGGTTTCTGCCAACTTCAGAGGCCCCCCTCCCCCAAGCCTGGCCAAGCCCATCCTCCCTGGCCTAGATGGAGACATGATAGGCCTTTAGTTCAGGCCTATTGATGTTTGCCTTTTCCAGGTCAGTCCCCTTGGCTGTTCTGGGACTGGGTGTAAACAGCAGGGCCTGTTGCCCTCCCTGCTGGGGCCACTGCAGCCTTGAGCAGCATTGTCAGTGCTGACGCCACTCAGGCCTGGGCTTCCTCCAGGGGCATGTGGCCGGATGGGCCAGGGGTACTGTCTGCAGGGGCTGGGCTGGGCATGGGGGCCAGGGGGGATAGGATGAAGCCTGGGGACTGTGAACCCTCGAGGCATTGTGGAGCTGGGCGCCTGGGTTGCTCCGGGGCCCAGAGCAACCAAGCATTGGCCATAACGCCTTCTGCTTCTACTGTGGAGTTCCTGTCGTGGCTGAGGTCTGGGGATGTGCTGGGTGTCTGTCATGGGGTGGGACTTCTCACTGCTGCCCCGTCTCTAGGCTGACCTCATGGATAGAACAAGAGGCAGGGCCTCAAACAATCCCATCTGCCTTCCACTCGTGGCTGGAGGCCCTGGTGGGGGAGGAGGATCCCAAGACCCTTCAGTTGGTTGCCAGCTTTCCCTCCAAGCTTCCCATGAGCCCCCAGTGCAGAGGGGAGGAGGAGCAGAGCATTCCTGGCCTTCCAGAATCCTGGATCTAGGGGCAGGGCACTTCCTCTGGCCGCCTTCCTGGTCTCTCGGGGTTTTTCACGCAGGATGGGAAGGGCTTTTGTCCAAGCTTAGCTGAGTGTTTTTTCCTGCTTCTGGTTTCTCTGTGGTCCAAACCTTCCTGCTTCCCCTTCCCAGAGTCTCTGAATCAAGCCCAGGAATATGAACCATCGTTACCAGCCTCTGTAAAATAGCCTTGCAGATAAGTACCAGCCCAGCCCTTAGAGGGCCTCTCATCAGCCATGTGGAGCTTCTTTCCCACTGGTCCAATAAGCCCTGGGCTGATGTCTATTTGCAAAGCCAGAGGTAGGGAAGCAGAAAAATGTGAGGGGAGCTGAGTGACTCTTCTCTCTCTTTTTAAAAAATATTTATTTATTTATTTATTTATTTATTTGGTTACAGCTGGTCTTAGTTGCAGCAGGTGGGCTCCTTAGTTGCAGCATGTGGGCTCTTTAGTTGTGGCATGCAAACTCTTAGTTGTGGCGTGCATGTGGGATCTAGTTCCCTGACCAGGGATCGAACCCGGGCCCCCTGTGTTGGGAGCATGGAGTCCTATCCACTGTGCCACCAGGGAAGTCCCTGTTCTCTCTTTTGACTGACCATTCATTCCTCACCTCCGGGCAGGACACAGCATACAGCAGAGGGGGCTCCCTAGCTCTGAGAGTGGGGCAGTCCTTGTCCTGTGCATAGGGACACTGAAATGAATTGGACCCAGGAGGTTGCCAGGCTAGAGGAAGAGACAGACATGCACATAGGTAATGCCAACACAGGGTGCCCGGGGATCTGACAGCAGTAGAAAGGGGCCAAGGGAGGCCAACAGGAGAGCAAATCGCTCTATGTTAGAAAGTAAGGGAAGGTTTCTTTGATCTGCACCTCGCCAGAAAGCAGTCTGAGAAGGTTAAGGGTGTTCCGGGAAAGGGGACAGCAGAAGACCCAGAAGTGTGAAAAGGTACCATGTGTCAGGGAGTCCCAGGTGGTCCTATGAGGCAGGGCTGGAGAGGTAGGCAGGGTCGGAAGCAGAGCTTGGACCAGGAGTAGGTCCTTTGGCAGTGGGTGATGGACAGCCTGCCTGGGAAGGGCAGGCTCCCACCACAGAGCCTGAGATCTCCCCAGAGGCTTGCTCAGCCCTCTGTGATGCTGATGATGTCTTGCTGTCCAGGGGAAAGCCTGGGGTCTTTGCTGAGCTGATATTGGGGCTCCAGATGCCCTTTTGGGGTTGTCCTCCTCCAGCCTCTTTCCCACCTTGGATGTCCCTCTGCCTCCATTTTTGGGGGGGAGGTGGAGCACACCGTGTGGCATGTGGGATCCTAGTTCCCTGACCAGGGATCAAACCTGTGCCCCCTTCAGTGGAAGCGCAGTGTCTTAACCACTGGACCGCCAGGGAAGTCCCTCTGTCTCCATTTTTCCACCTCATGCAATCACGGTGTGTTAGATCTGACATGGTACAGAGGTTAGTAACACACACCAGAATCAGAGAGGCCCGTGTTCAAGTTCCATATCTGCCACTTATCTGGTGCGTGACTTTGGGCAAGTGACTTTATTCCTCTGGGCCTCAGTTGTCCCTATCTGTAAAAAAGGGGGAGTTGAAATAGTAGCCACCTCATAGGGTTGTTGGAAGGGCTTAGTGAGCTAGGGCAGGTAAAGAATTTAGCACAGGGTGCAGTGCCCAGGAAGTGTTCAGTGAGTGGGGGCAGTGGCTCCCACCCTCGCTGGGTCCCTCTGCCGCGGTACCATTGAATCTAACCTTGCAGGTGGTAGACAGGCCTGGCCAGGAAGAGGGAGAAAAGATACATCGTGTCCACGCTCCTCTGAGCACTAGAGCTCTGGGAGAAGACGGGGGCCCACCTTTCCCTGGGCTTCCAAAGCAGCTTCATACCTGCAAGGTAGCAGAAACTCACCTGTACATACTGCTCAGTGGGGGCAGGGTGTAGGCCCAGGCAGGTAGCCTCTCTGGACAGTCCCCGGGAAGGACAGCGGAGGATGCAAGATAGGAATCAGGGAGGTGGAGACGAGGGCCAGGAGTGCCTAATGACCCATCTTGACATCAGTTCACCCTTGACATCCAGCTCTGAGGCCCCCGATTGGCAACAGATTTAACTGCTTAGATATATGGTTTCATTTAAGTGGCAGTAACTCTGTCAGTCCTGGACTGACAAATGACAGCCCGCCAACCACTCGGCCGGGAGAGTGCCGTGGCCAGCCCGCGGCTTGTCAGCCACTGGAGAATTACAGAGCCCACTGGCCTTCGACCGCCAGACTGATCAGACCCCAGGGGGCTCCGGAGGGGGGCCTGCTGAGGAGGAGGTCATCTCGGCACGCATAAATACCCCGTCTCCCAGGCAGGCTGCAAAGTGTCAAGGCTCCAGGAAGATTTGTGGCAGACGGGCAGGAGGGGTGGGCGGCTGGTGGGCCCAGCAGACAGGCCAGGCTGATGAGGGACCCCAGGGCCGGACTGCACATGTCCTTGTTCCCGGGGTGGCAGGGTGGACTGAGGGTAGAGGAGGAACCTTTCGCTTAGGCAAAAGCCCACGGAAGGTGAAAACCAACCCCCTTTGGTTAAGTGAGCCTCTCAGCCACCTGCTTTCCCATGGAGAGGGGCTGGCAGCTAGGGCCCTCTGGTTTTCTTTTAAATAAAAAGGGGAGTGTGTGTGTGTGTGTGTGTGTGTGTGTGTGTGTGTGTGTGTGAGTGTGTGTGTGAGTGTGTGTTCATCTGTGTGGGGAGTGTTTGGAGTTTGGTGTCTTTATGTGTCCATCTAGGGGTAGAACTAGTAAAGAGTCTGGAAGGCACGATTGCTTGGCTGGTGGGGAGGGGAACCCGGGCCAGGGCAGAGTCCCCAGAATAGCTGACCATGGGTTCCCAGAACCCTTCACGACTGACACCGCTCTGCTCATATGTTTTCTCTAACCAAAAGAGGGAGGATTTATTTTTTTCCATTTCTCAGAATAGGAAATCAGGGCAGGAGAGGGTGTGTGGCTAAGTGGGAATCAGAGGGCACAGGGCACCAAAGCCCAGCCACCGTAGTGCATCTCTTTGCCCTGTACCCCTATCAGCCCCGTGGGCAGGGCTGCCCCCACTCCCGGGGTCTGAGGTCTGGGTACAGAGTCTGCTCCCAGGGCTTGGCCAGCCGGGTCACTGTGACCCCTTCTGCTTTCTGCCCAAAGCTCAGCCAGCTTATCTCCTAATTCTCCCCCTTATCTCTTGCGCTTCCACCTCCCCACCCCCTGTTCCTTTAATTCAGGCACAAGGGTGTCTGCTCCCTAGGGCCCCAATGGGTGGGGGGCAGAACCCAACTCTGCACGTCCTCCCTCCCTCCCCCTCTGCCTCCATCTGGGTTGCCCAAAGTGGGCCAGTGCGACTCCCGGACCAGGCACCTCCTGCTTGGGCTCCAGGAGTGCCAGCCTCCCCCACCCCGCCCCCCAAGAAGGCCAGCCCGGTGGGTTGTCTGTGCAGAGCCCAGCTCCCTGAGGTTACCTGAGGGGAGCCTCTGCTTCCTTATCTGTAGTGGGCAGGGGTGAGGAGTCCCGGGTGTGCTGGGAACGGGGCCTGGTCTAGGCGCTCACTGAGCCTTGCCTGCCTCCTTGGAAGCTGTGATGGGGAGGCTCTCTGGGGACCGGCCACTTCCTGAGGGGCGATAAGGCTAGGTGTGTCTTTGCGATGTATCCCTGCCTGGTTCTCAGTCTCTCCCGGCCCCTCCCATCCAGGGCTACCTGTGGCTGAGCCTCAGGTCCCCAGGCTGGGCTTCCTGTTCTGACAGTAATGGGGCTCTAGGACGGACCTTCTGCTGGGAGATGGAGGGGGAGGTATGGGTTCTTGACACGGAGGGGAGGGGAGGAGGGGAGGCTGGGAGGCTGGGGACTCGGAGCAGGATAGAGACAGACCCTTCCTCTTGTTCTCAGCCATACAGGCTGGGGAAGGGCTGAGCAGGCGAGGCCTGGAGGAAGCCTGACTGTGTGTCCAGCTGCTCACTTTGCCCTTTGTCCACTTTTCTCTCCCTTTGTCTGTCTGAGGACAGGCCCCAGGGCCACTCCCAGGAGAGGAGCAGAGCAGAGGGAAGGAGGGGGCTTCTAGCCCCCGAGAAGAGAGAGCTGTTGCTTAGGCCTGGGCCAGTTCCTTTTCAGGCCAGGGGCTGCCTGGACTACTCTGGTCTCCAGGTTGGGGGTTGTTCCTCCCAGACCCCACAGGTATCAGGGAAGACAGAGGCATGGATGGTGCCACCAGATGTTGCAGGTGCCATGTCCAGAGGATGGGGAGGGCTTCATGGGTGAGGTAGTGAGCCTGCCGTGAACTCTAGGGTGGCAAGGGTGGATCTTCCTGCACACCTAGTGTCAACAGCAGAGATGAACTAGACAGAGCCGTGTGACCTTGGGTAAGTTACTTGACCTCTCTGAGCTCAGTGTCCTCTCTCCATGGATTGGGGATAACACTAGTACCAACTACAGAGGCTTGTGGAGCTGCAGCGCAGTGACTGTTAGCTATCATGATTTGCATTCACTGTAGGGCATGGCCCAGGAAGGTGCCTGGGGGGTGCCCGTTGGGTCGATGGCGGCTGGCTGATGAGCCATGGATGCTGAAAGGGACTGGAGTCTGCACTGTGTCCTCCTAGGAGGACATGCTGCACCCAGCGCAATTCTGAACACCCAGAAGTGTTCAGTATTTGTCACTATGGAGAGTTGTGGACCGAGAATGCCAGCCGTGGCCCTGGCCTGGCTCTGCCTCTCTGTGACCCCAGGAGAGTCCCTTGCCCTCACTGGGTGGCAGATTCTTCATCTGGAAATAGGAGTTTAGGCCAGGAGATCCCTAAGGGCCCTTCTGGCTCTGGCATCCCATGGTCCTGAGTCCCACTTGTCATTGTCAGGAGGGTCTACTCTTGCCATGCTAGAATGTGGCGATCCCCCAGGCTGGAGGACAGTCCCTGCCCTCACACTGAGCGCCCCTCAGTGCAGCCTGGGGATTCCGAATCGGCCCCATGGGCCCTTCTATTCCTGCTTCTGATGTAGACCGTTGCCAGCCACCTGCTCATTCCCTGGGCCGGACCTCCTCTCTTCCCATGAACTTCAAAGCCCTCTGCACAAGACTGCGAGGAAGCCCTCTGTTTTCTCTACATGGCTCCTTTTTGAGTGATTGAGGCTGCTAGAGATGTGACCACAGGCCAAATGGGCACAAGGAAAAATTAATACTAATCTTCCCTTGCATTTAAAGGAATCCTTCACAAAGCACTTCCGTGGACATTGTTCTGTAACATTTATTCAGGGCTTAATATGTGCCAGACCACCTTCTAATACTTTGCCCACTTTCCAGATGAGAAAACTGAGGGCCAGAAAGGTTACAGAACTTGCTTAAGGTCATACAACTTGTAAGAGGCAGAGCCAGGGCCTGAGCACCTCCGTTGGACCCTCTTATTATTTTGCTAGACCCCTGCCACACTTTGATGAAGAAGACACATGGGTAAACTGGACACAGAGGTTGGGCAGCTTGCCCAGGTCACGTACCCAGTTGAGCTGCTGAACTCAGAGCTGGGAGGAGGAGGGGCGAGGGGACGGTCCCCAGCTGGACCATGGCTGGACCCTGGACCGCTGTGTGCCTCTTCCTTGCAGGTGGCCGACCAGATGACACTACTGCAGAACTGCTGGAGTGAGCTGCTGGTGTTCGACCACATCTACCGTCAGATCCAACATGGCAAGGAGGGCAGCATCCTGCTGGTCACTGGGCAGGAGGTGACCAGACCCTACTGTGCCCTGTCCTGACCCCCCACCACGCACTTCCAGAATTCTGGGCCCAGAAGAGGTCCCAGGCCTCTCCAGGGCTGGTCCTGGGCACCACTGAATATCAGCCCTTTCCCCAGGTTCATGGGATACCCACCAGCCCGACCTCCCTCTGATCAGCCCTAGCTTTGACCTTGAGAAGAACCAGGCCCTGGGAGCCCTGCTCTGGGGGAAGCAGCTCAGGGATGTGGGGAGGGTCAGGGAGGCTCTTGGAGGACGTGATGGTGGCGCTGGGTAGTGAAAGAATAAATAAGGGCTGGTCGGGTAGTGACGGCGTGGAGGGGCAATCCCCACCTGCACACACGCAGAGGAGGTGGCACGGGCCAGGCTTAGAGAGGCAGGTTAGGACTGCTGAGCTGCCGGGGGCTGCCGGTGTGCTGGGACATGGGTTTGGGGGGCAGGTGCCCTGTGGGGGCTGGGATGAGGTGAGAGATAAGGCTGGAGGTGTGGCTGGGGGCTGGGATGGGCAAGACCTTGCAGGTTCTAAATCCTGAATGGTGGATAGAAGGATGGCTGGCTGGCTGGCTGGCTGGCTGAATGGGTGGGCAAAGGGGTCTGGGCCCCAAAGAGCTCAGAGTCAGAATTTGGGCACTCTTAGAGCAGGGAATTTGGGGCACTAGGATGGGAAGCAGGTGGGGTGGCTCCTGGAATCAAGCAGGGAGCATCAGAAGAGTTTTAAGTGGGGAAGGACACAACCAGGTTGTATACGAGGAAGCGCATGGAGGGGGCAAGATGGGGGGTGAGGAGGAAATGAAGGCAGCCACCCGCTGCTCAGAAAACTGGGGACCTGGAAGGACACAATTCAAGGAGGAGGGGAGAGGAGGTGTAGGGAAGTGGAGGGAAGGAGAGAGAAGGAAAGGGAGGTTGATGCCCAGGGTCTAGCCTGGTGGAGGGAGCATCACTCCTGGGGGCGATACGGGAGGAGTGGGTTTCATAGGTGCTTGGGGAGAGATTTGAGACTGAGGCCCTGCTCCCCACCCCCTACCTCCAACCCTTTGTCCTCATCCTCTGTTCTCACCTGGGGGTCTCAGGCCATCCAGGGCCAGCAGAATGCTGGTTGCAAGGATGTAACTTTGAGGCCACCTGGGAGAGCCACCTGAAGGAGTCTGAGGTGTGAGTGTCAGCCCCTGTCAACATGTGGGTGGAAGTCTCTGAGGCTCTGTGACAGTCCTGTGCATGCGTGCGTGCGTGCGTGTGTGTGTGTGTGCTCCTGTATTTTATTGTGCAAACATCTCCACACACGTAAGTGGGTGGGTGTTGAGATCTGCCCGTCACCATATCAGTGGGAACATATACACAGGCATGTGTCTGTCTGTGTTACCATGTGATGTGACCCTACAAGGGTGTGTGTGTGTGTGTGTGTGTGTGTGTGTGTGTGTGTGTGTGTGTGTGTTCACGTCCTGAAGCGGGTGGACAAGGCTGTGAGTGTGTTCCTCCATGTGTGTGAACGTGAGCTGAGGTGTGGCCACATCTGCAGTCCAGGTGTCCATGTGTGGGCCCCGGGCGGTCATGTGGCCGCACCCACGCGGATCCAGGCACGGCTGCCCCGTCCCCCACCCAGCGCGACGTGGCGCTCACTGCAGACGCCACACAAAACACAAAAGCTGCTTGTACCACTGGGCCTGGCAGCGGCTCTTGGTGCGTGAAGAACCCTTCAGCTCTCCCTCTGCACCCACCTGCCTGGTGTCGGCTCTGCCGCGCGGGGGCCCTCAGCTCTGGGCAGTGCAGCAGGAGCAGGGCAAAGGGAGGGAGACACCAGACACTTGGGGAGCCAGGCGAGCTGGCGGGCTGGGCTGGGGGCCTGGGAGGGGTCCAGGGGCCTGAGGAGGTGCCGCGCCTCCCCCACCCCACCTGGCTCAGCTCTAAGGCTGGGCACCCCTGACCCCCAGCCTCCTACCAGTGCCTCCTATCCACGCCCTCCCCTTGTGTCCCTGACCCCTGCCCCCTGCCCACCCAGGTGGAGCTGACCATGGTGGCCGCCCAGGCAGGCTCCCTGCTTCACAGCCTGGTGCTTCGGGCGCAGGAGCTGGTGCTGCAGCTGCACGCGCTGCAGCTGGACCGCCAGGAGTTCGTCTGCCTCAAGTTCCTCATCCTCTTCAGCCTCGGTGAGTGGGCTGAGCGAGGCCTGGCCTGAGGGTAGGGGGGCGGGCTGGCAAGGAGACCCTAAGGTGGGGCTCTCCGATGGGGGCCTCTCTTAGTGAATAAAGGGGACCTGGCCCAGGGCCTGCTTCCTCTCTGGGCCTGATTTTCTTTGTTTGGAAGGACAGAGGGCCAGGATAATGTCTAAGGCTTGCCCTTGATGGGACAAGGAGCCCTCCTGAGGATGTGGTAGATTCCCAGCTGACAGCCCTAGAAAACTGCCGATGCCACCCCAGAAAATGCCCGTGTGATTTCAGGAGCTTCTGATCCCTGGCTCCCATCCTGAGGTCCCCGTGTTTCCTAATTCCCCGCTTGAAGGGTGTCTGAATTGTGACTCTGAGCTCTTTGGGGCCGAGGCCCCTTTGCCCATTCATTCATTCATTCATAAAAGACCCCAAGTCCCTGTCTTCAAGGAGCTGACCTTCTGTTGGGGAGAGAGACAACAGCATAATATGATTAGTAAAATGTATAAATTAGTGAAATGATTCGTAAAATGTATAGCCTGGAAGATTTCGGTAAGTGCTAGGGAGGGAAACAAAGCAGGGCAGGGGCAGAGGGCCAGGCCAGACCGCCAGCTCGCCTGGCTCCCCAGGTGTCTGGTGTCTCCCTCCCTTTGCCCTCCTGACCCCGGCCCAGCCTGTGCCGCTCAGGTCTCCACCCTCTCTCTGAGCTCTCATCAGGTCAGCCTCCTTTTGTCCTTCTTCACCCAGCAGGCATGTCCAGTGCCCTCCCTGTGCCCAGCAATGCCGCATTCACAGAGGTTTTCCCTGCTCTCAGGCGGCTCCCAGTCTGGGAGAGGCCTCCAGCCAGTTCCATCAGGGCTGAGACAGAGAGATGGGGAACCCAGGACGGGGAGCAAGGGATCTGCCGGGAAGACTTCCTGGAAGGGCATCTGAGCAGGGTCTTGGAGGATGAATAGGAGTTTTTTTTGGGGGGGGGGATAAATCTTTTAGCAGAGGTGTAGATGGGATGGAAGGTTGGAACAGAGGGGTGTGAATGCCTTGTCACCTGGGGAGGGGGCAGGATCGAGACGCTGTCTTTGTGGCAGATGACATCACAGCCACAGTCTGGCAAGGGTGTGCCTGCTCAAGGGTGGGGGCAGCTGGGGAAGCAGCGGGTAAGAAAACAAGCTGGGAGGGGGTGACTAGTGACGTACTGACTGGGGGAAGCCCTGTGTTCAGGCCGTGGCCGTGTGACTGGGTGCCTGGGCTGGGCCTCCTGACTCTGCTGGCACAGCAGGGTGGTAGCTGGAGGGCGTATCGGCAAGGCTGCAGGGGTTGGTAGGGGTCGAGCATGCTGCGGGGTGGGGGCTGAATCTCGGGCAGCCGGTTAGGAGCCTGAAGCCCTTGGCGGGGGCCTCAGGGACCTGGGTCAGGCTGGCTCCAGCTGTGGAAGCCCCCTTCCTCCTCTGCCTGCAGTGGTACCCTCCTCCCAACCTCAGTTTCACCAGAGCCACGGATGTGTGTGGTTTGGGGTGTGCAGGCTCCAGGGGTCATGTGTCATGAACTTTTTTGTTTTGTTTTGTTTTGTTTTTTGTTTTTTGTTTTGCGGTACGCGGGCCTCTCACTGCCGTGGCCTCTCCCATTGCGGAGCACAGGCTCCGGACGTGCAGGCTCAGCGGCCATGGCTCACGGGCCCAGCCGCTCCGCGGCATGCGGGATCTTCCCGGACCGGGGCACGAACCCGTGTCCCCTGCGTCGGTAGGCGGACTCCCAACCACTGTGCCACCGGGGAAGCCCTAGACTATGAACTTTTATGGGCTAGTGGGATTTTATGTGTCATGTGGTGTGAGCAATCTGTATATGGCTGAGTGGTGACTGGAGAGATGTGGAGATGTGAGGGATTTGAGGGGCGTGCTTGGGACACATTGTATTGTAGTGTGGGCTCTGTGGTGGTTTGTGAGGTGACCGTTCTCGACCTGACTGCCGTCAAGAGGCCACTAGGAGGTCTTGGGGAGGGTGGGGCTGCCAGCCACCAGGTTCCTTGGCCAGTGCTCCATCTTGGTGCCCCCTGCAGAGCAGGGACCGTGTCTTGGCTCTGCAGACCACCCGGGGCCTGAGGCACACGCCGGCAGCCCTCAGCCCCTCTTCCTACCAAAGCCCCAGCGCTGGGGACTGCCAGGCCCGGCACAGCCTTGGCCTCCACCAGGTGATAAATCCAGGACTCCTCCTTCTATGGGGTGTAGGGAGGACATCAAGGCTGAGCCCAGCCCTCTTCTCCTGGGTCCAGGCAAGGGGCTGTACTCAGAACCATGAGTGCACAGCCCCTCCTGCATGCCAGCCTTCATCCTGTTTTCCAGAGGAGGCAGTTGGGGCCGGGAGACTGGGAGTGTCTACAGTGCTTGGCTGGAACAGGCTGGAGGGGGTAGGACGGAGAAGTGAGAGTGTGCACGTGTGTGTACACATGCGAGGCAGGGTGGAGCAGTGGTTAGGAAAGGGGACTAGCGATGGACCACCTGGATTCTAAATCTAGACCCTCTCTGCTCATGGGCTCTTGAGCAAGTCACTCCCCTCTCTGAGCCTCTATTTCCCCATCTGTAAAATGAACATCATAATCATCTTTAACTTGCTATGAGATTTAATGAGAAAATTCCCCAAAATGTTCAGTGCGTGGCCTGGCCCCTCAGAGTATGCATCAGTATTGTTTCTATCATAGCCATCATTAAGTTCTCGAGCAAATGAACAAGTTAGTGAATGAAGTGAAGGAAGGAACGAGTCTCTCTCCGTCTTTATTGCACACTATGTGTCTGGCACAGTGCCTTGTCTTTGGGGACAGTGACCCTCAGGGTGGGGGCCAGAAACTCCAGTGGTATTGGGGCTGTGAGGGGAGAAGATCCGGGACCCAGGCCTGTCCGAGCTCGTAGGTGTGCAGTGAGAGGAGCCCAGGGGAGCCACAGGGGCCGCTGGCTGACAGGTTCCAGGTGTGGAGAGGAGCCTGGGCAGTCCAGTGTGATCAGGGCTGGGCCAAAGAGGAGAAAACAACTATGCCTAGGATATCAGGGAAGTCTGCCTGGAGGAGGGGCCTCTGAGCTGGGCCTTGTAGTATGAGCAGGAGTGTTCTGGGTGAAACAAAGCAAGGAGCAGCAAGGGCATTCCAGACTGAAGGAACAGCTTGTGCACAGGGATGGGTGCTCCTGAAAGTCTGGAAGTACCTGTGGGGCAGGCAGAGGGTGAGGAGGAGGCTGGAGAGGTGGGCAGGGGCTGAGCTGTGCAAGGCCTTGAATGCCAGGCCAGTACGTTGAACTTCCCTTGGGGAGGATTTTCAGCAGGGAGAAACATGATCAAGTTTGAATTTTGGCAAGGTCCTTCCAACTGCAGCATGGGAAAAGGATGGCAGGTGGCAACCCAGAGCCCTGCAAGAGGCTAGACGTGGGGCTGGGGTGAAGTGGATAAATTTGGGCAAGACGCGGGGGGAGGATTTGCCCAGAGTCTGGAAGGTGGGAGGGGGCTACTCCCATGATCCCACCCAGACCACCAGAGCTGGGTCCCCAAGGGAACTGGGGCGCAGAATGGGGTGGCCACTTGCCCCTAGTCCTCCAGCTGGCATGCAGGGCATCACCCCGGGGCAGCGCCTCCCCGGGCTGCTTCAGCCTGAACTTGTGTGATGGCTGTCCCCCAGCCCCTCCGCCCTTCAGCCCGCTCAGCGCCTCCTTCTTGCCTGCCTCCACAGAAGGGTGCCATTTGGTGTCTAAATAGCCGGCTCAGGCAGGCGCGAAGGCAGGTAAGGAGGTTTAATTAAAATTAGTGCCTCTCTCCTGGCAATCGCGGTGTTTATGAAGATGGGCCCGGCTGGCATTGTTCCGCAGAGGACTTAATCGAAGCTTAATGGATTGACCTAACATTCGATTTCCTGACTTGCATTGAGGCGGCGGCAGCAGCATTCCCTTAAGCGTTTGCAATTTACCCACTGCTCGTGCCAACAAAAGGCGGCCTGAATAGCAGCCCCACTCGAGGGGCCATTGTGCGCGGGGGCGCCTGCCTGAGTCACCGCTATTGGGACAACATTCTTTATGCCTCGCTGGAATGAAAGGATTATTCAAATATTCAATTAAACCGTGAAAAGGGGGCTTTTCTGAGAACCTGGGGGCCCCCGGCTCCGCAGAGCTAGCGGGCTGCTCTCGGAGGTGGGGTTGCCAGCTCCCAGCCCCCTCCTACCTCCCACCCCCCGGATTGCTGGGAGCTGAGCAGGCCCGGCTCCAGCCTGCGGTGGCTCAAGGCCCAGAGCTGGGCAGGTGAGGTCCAGTTCTTCGGTGCCCTGAGAGGCGGAGATTAATTTGCCCCCGTTTTGCAGATGACGGGAAACTGAGGTTCAGACTGGGGAAGGGACTTGCCCTGGGTCACCTAGCTGGTGGTGGAGCTGGGGTTTGAGCCCCTGACGCACGAAGGGGGCGTCTCCAGGTTTGTGTGTCTAAGGAAGGAAGGGTGTGGTGTCCCGAGGGGTGCTGGCTCTGTCACATCCAGCATCCCAGAGAATCTTCACGACAGTCCCTTTAGAGGCAGGCTGGGAGAAGGGGCGTGACTTGACCACGTTCCTCTCCAAGAGGGTGTCCAGAGTAACCTTCCTGGGGAAACCAAGGACCCCAGGCTTGGTGGCCCTTGGACAGGACTCCTGAGTTGGATGGAACATAAAGTCATCATGTCATCTAATCCCCCAGGAACCAGGGTCCAGGCTTGACCCCGCATCCAGGCCTGACCCCACCTCCACTTGCCCATAGTGCTTTGGAGCCAGAGAGATCTGGGTTTGAATCCCGGCTCTGGTATCTGTCGTGTGCTCCAGGCCTGCCCCACTGTCTCCGTGCATGGAAGACGCCCTTTCCTGCCTGCCTGGGAGTCTGTGGGGATTAAGTGATGGCGGGGGTGGGGGCGGGGAAGGTGCAGCAGGTGCGGGGGGAACGGCTCTCCGGTCTTGTACTGTAGTGGCCAGGGCTCAATTAGTGACCGTGCTGCCCGCCCCCAGCCCTGTAGCCCACCTTGTGGGGGCAGTGGGGGTCTCCAGCCTCCCAAGAGCTGCAGGACCCATAGAGCTGCTAGGAAGGGGGTGTCCCTGAAAGCTGTCCTTGCTCTGCACCTCCCCACCCTGCACTCCGCCCTGCTGTCCCTGTCACACTGCTGCTGGGAACAGTAAATCCTGGTAAAGCCGAGGCTCTGGTTGGTCCTCCCCAGCCCCCTCCCACTCCTGCCTCTACTGCAGCATCTTATCCAGTCCTCCCTGCACCCTCACCTGTTTCTTCTGGGCCCCTTTACTGCTGTGTGGCCTTGAGCTGGTCCCTACCCTTCTCTGGACCCCCAGCCTCCTATTGTAAACTGTCAGAAGACAAGTAGGAGAGCTGCCCTGTGCCTGGTGGGGACTGAAGGAAGGTAGGTTGGGATGGAAAGAGATTGGGGAAGGGATGGGGCCAGTAAGAACCTCTTGCCCCCAGGAGACGCTAGTTAGGTGGGGAGACTTCCCATGACCTTTGAGTTTATTTGGAGGGGGCCAGGCTAGGGAACAGGGCTGCTATGTACAGTTGGACAGGTTGTTACTGAACAAGGGCACCTAGACAGGGGAAAGGTAGAGGCTGAAATCCAGCCTGCATGCCCCTCACCAAGCTGTCTTTCTGTGGACATGGGGGACCTTCTTTCTAATTGGCACAGGTGCCTTATGGGCTAATGGTGATCCTGGGGAGGCCAGGAAGAATATGACCCTGGCTCACTTACTGAATGAGGTGAGGGGGTTGGGGACGAGGATGGGAGGAGGCCCAGATCCTGCCATACGCCCTGGGTCCAGCTTGGGTTTCCCTAAATCCGACTTTGGACAACACAGGCCTCGGCGGGCATGCTGGGGGCGGCTGGGGATCAGGGTTGCCAGGAGCATCCAGCCCTCCTGGCGCAGTGGGTGTTAAGAGGGATTAGAAGGGCCAAGGGCTGTGCATGCTGGGCTCCGGACTCCCCCACAGCAGCAGGGCTGGGAGTGATGGGAACGCAGGGGAAGTGGGTGGACGACCATCTTCTGAACCGCTGGACAACGCATCCCAGGCCTGGCGCAGCTCGGAGCAGGGGATGGGGACACGTTCTGTGGATTCCTGCTGACTTTCAGCCCCTAGGCAGGGCGCCAGCTGGAGATGCTGCCCAGGAGCTGAAAAAAGCCTGCAAGCAGTGATGAGGACTCCTGTGACAGGAAAGTGGCCCTCCATGGGCACCCCTGGGGGCCAGGCACCTGGGCAGTGCCCTGGCACCGGAGCTCCCCCCACTGCAAGGTGGGCACGGCCCCTTTCATAGAGGAGGAAGGCCTTCAGGTCGGGAGAGAACAGGGCACAGGCCACCGATTCTAAACGGTGGGGCTGGGATTTGAACAACCATCCACTTCACGCTAAAGACACTTAATTTTTATTTCTTCACTGGACCTCCAGGACAGGGGATGCATTAACCACACTCCTTTGTCCCTGGTACAAATGATCATCGGTCCACGCAGAGCCACCCACCCGCCTCTCCCCGCCATCCCCAACCGTCCCCTTTACGTTTAACTCGGCTCTTCTTGTTTGTCTCTGTTCTTACACAAGGTGCATGCTTTGTGCGCTAGTGTTTTTAATTTAAGTTAGGTGGCTTTATCTTATAGATCTCATTCTGGAGCTCCCTTTTTTGTTTTTTATCTTAGTTTTTGTTTTTTTTTCCACTCAGCCCCATGCTTTTAAAAGTCCGTCCACTTGCTCAGTACTGTGTCTGCTCCATTACTTCTGTCTACTGCACAGGACTCCCGGGATGCAGCCACCACCTGGCCATCCAGGCCACCTCCCCATCACCGTAAATATTGTTGCAGTGAACGTCCATGGCCCCATGAGAAAATTTCCTTGGGGTACCAGAGCCTCCTGATTGGTCAGAGCATGGACCAAAGGAGTGCCTGTCACACTCTAGAATGGGGGGTGGGACCCCTCCGCTCACAGTGCGCCTCTCTGGTGATGGTGCCGATGGGGGATAGTGATGATGGTGGCGGGGTGGTGGTGCTGACGGTGCCTACCCCGAGGATGATGGCAACAGGATGGTTTTGACCATGGGGCTGGGGATGGTGCTGTTCCTGGACATGGTGAGAGTAGGAGTAATAATAACACTAACACACTGAGTCTTATGAAGTGCCGGACACTGTTCTTCTGAGCACTTTCTACATATCAACTCCCTTAATTCTCACAACAATCTTGCGAAGTAGGCACTACTGCCACCCTGTTTTGCAGATGAAGAAATTAAGAGGTTAACTAACGTGTCCAGGGATACACCTGGTGAGGCGGGTGATGGTCTTGGTGATGAGGGTGGCGTTGATGACAATGGCGGCAGCGGTGGTGACAGGCGCTTGTGGCTGGGTGGTCAGTGGTGGCCGTGTGTGTGATAACCGCAGGCCTGTTAGTGTCAGTGACTGCCGCTCATGGTGGTGTTCAACCAAGGTGTTGATGGGGACGGTGATCATGGCAGTGACGGGAATGACGGTGGTTTGGTTGTTGATGGCAGCAGTGACCGTGTGTGAAGACCAGGGATGCTGCTATCGGTGACTGATGCTGGTGGCAGTGTTCATCAGCAACGGTAATGGCACCGGGGTGGTGACGGGGAGATTGTGGTTCGTTGTTGATGGTGGCAGGGCCCATGTCTTTGGTGATCATAGGGATGTTGGCATTGCTGATGCCAGTGACGGTGTTGATGGTGTGATGGGGCTGGTGAACGGCTCCTCCCTTTGCAGATGTGAAGTTCCTGAATAACCACAGCCTGGTGAAGGACGCTCAGGAGAAGGCCAATGCCGCCCTGCTCGATTACACCCTGTGCCACTACCCGCACTGCGGAGACAAGTTCCAGCAGCTGCTGCTGTGCCTGGTGGAGGTGCGGGCGCTGAGCATGCAGGCCAAGGAATACCTGTACCACAAGCACCTGGGCAACGAGATGCCCCGAAACAACCTGCTCATCGAGATGCTGCAGGCCAAGCAGACCTGAGCTTGGGCCAGTGACGGGGGGAAGGGGGGCCGGGACCGGGGGAGGGGCCGCAGCACCCCTGTGGTCTCCAGATGGTTTATTTGATTATGCTGACCCAGGACCCCACCATGTAGGCCCCTGCCCCTGAGCTCTCTGAAGCCCTGCGTTTGGGAAGGTGGGTGAAGGTGGGCAGGGCCTGGCTGAGGTGGGGTGGTCTCCACTAACCACTGGCACTTGCCTGCCACTCAGAGTGCCCCAGGGAGGTGGCTGCTAACCACTCCCTCCCTCCCCCTGCTCCCAGCTGTCTGTCCTGGAGTCTGGCGCAAGGGCCCAGGGAGGAGGTTCGGATTCCCTGGTGGGCCTCAATGTCCCTTGAATCAGAGGTCATCCCTTCCCCCTCTCCTGGAAACAGAGGCAGAGAGAAGTTGAGCGGACATCAACTCGGTGGGGGGGGGTGGCGGGGGGGGGCGGTGGGGAGTGGAGAGGATCTCCAGAACTCCCTCCCAGAGACCAGGAGGGAAGCCCTCTGTTTTGTTAACTAGGGATAACAGAGTTTGCAAAATTAGGCAAGGGACTGTTGGGCCCTAGTGGACACTGGGAGACTGGTTAGGACCCAAAGACCTCCTCCCTAAACCCTCTATCCCATCTGACGTCTGCAGGGGAGAATTTTGACATGTTATCTGCAAAGAATTTTGCTGCAATCATCTTTCTAACCCTCTCCCGGCAGAGGAGAAGTTTGGCACAATCAACGTTCTAGCCCCACCCACAGTTGGCCCTCCAGGCTGGTATTTATCTGCAAAGCTGTAGTCAAGAAGTTTTTTGTTTGTTTGTTTTCGTTTTATTTGTTTTCTAATTTAGATACTCCTTGAAAGGTGTGTATGTGGAGGGGCAGGGGACAGATTTGAGGTCTGAGGCTGGCACTGGGGATTTGCACCAAGACCAGCCCGTGGATTCTTCCCAAACACCCTCATACCAAGTACCCCATGGGTGGTGCTGGGTCATTATTTCTGAGCCCTCACTCCAATCCAGAGGAGAGCCTGCCCCCACCCCCACCCCAGCCCACTAGAGGACCAGCAGCCTGGCCTGCGGGGGGCTCAGAGTCTCTGTGGGTGGGAACCCGGGTGATCTTGGGGAGGGTGTATGGGTCTCCAGATCAGGGACATTACTGATGAGCCGTCTTTCAGTGGCCCCTCCCACTGGGTTCCTTACTGTACACCCTTGAAGCTGGGCCTCAACTCCCTGGCCTCAACTCCTGTCCTATGTCCTGAAAGACACTCTCCAGGGCCAGACACAGGGGAGAGGCCTCAGCTGTCCTCTGTCACCGGGCTGGGCATCCACTGTCTGTCCTGCTTTCACGTTACCGTTGCAGCTTGCGCTGAGCTCGCCCAGCTGGAGATGACTGGGCATCCCCGCCCCCCCGCCTTCCACCACCCTGTCTCAGTCCCCACCCCTCCCCCCTGAAACATGTACCCCTGGCCAGGCTGGCGACTCCCAGCCCCCAAATGAGAAGTGCCCTTAAGGCCCCCACAGTGCCCGCAGCCCTGGAATAAATTTTGCAGTTAGTTTCCAGCTACCTTTGACTATTTACATTCTAGGGCCCAAGGAGAGCCTCCTAAGTGGGTTTGGGCTGTCTAGGGCAGGGCCGAGTGCCGAATGGGACGAAGGCAACACCTAGGTAACTTTCAGTTCCAAACTGGGGGGAGGCAGGATGGGGTGTGAGGGCCAAGGTGGGGGATACCAGGCACTGCTGGGGGGGCCTTTGGGCCCCACCTCATCCCTGGGGTCCTGCCAACGCCTGGGAGGCCTGGGAGATGCTTGGGCTTTCTGGAGCCTCAGCCTCAGTGCCACCCTGGCATGCATCTCAGCTGCCATCTTGGGCAGAAGGGAACAGTCATTTAATGAGCATCTACTGTGTGCCATCCATCACTTCACTGTCCCTGCAGTAGCCTGCGAGGCAGGGGTTATAATCCAGAAGAGGCACTTGGCAAGGGCCCTTAGTCAGCCATCTGCTGGGGCAGATTCAAACCTGGATCCACCTGACTTCAGGGCACTGGCCCTTTCCTCTCTGCCCTCCGGTGGCACACCCACAGGCCCCAGGCCCGGCCCCTCTCACTTGCTTGGTGGCGGCAGTGAGCGCAGCCAACTCTGAGGACTGCTTCCTCTGCTCCAGGTGCCCTTCCAGGACTTCGCCTGCCTTGTCCACTGGTCTTGTCCCATCTGCTCTTTGCAGCCACTTTGGTAGGTGGCAGTTCCCAGATTACAGATGAGGAAACTAAGGTGAAGTGTCCTGTCCAAGGTCACACACTGAGAAGGGCCAACCATGATGCAAACTTCCATCCCCCTGACACACCTTGACCAACCTGACTAGTTTATCTCCAGAGCCACTCCTGCTCCTCTGTACAAATTAGAAAAAGGCACCCCTTCTAGGGCGAGGCAGCCCCAGGCACACAGCTTGGCAGTGGCTTAGGCAAAGGGCAAAAGCCTCCCTTTCCCTCTCGGCAGCTCCAGAAGCAGACACCCTGGTTCCTGCCCCTGGGGGCGGTTCAGTCTTATAGGAGGAGATTACCTTAATCAGATCGTGTTATCCGATGTGATGCATCGTGTAACTGCACAAGAGAAGGAAGTGATTGATTCTGCTCCTGGGGGGACAGGAAGTCTTCATAGCCGACGTGTCATCCAAACTGGGTTTTGAAGGATGTCCAGGGGTTCACCAGCTAGATAAGAGTTGGGGTCAGTCCAGGCAGAGGGAACAGTGTGAGCTGAGGGGTGGAGGGGTGTCCACCAGCAGTGTTTGGGGGCCTAAGAGAAGTTATTTTGTCTGAAGAGTGAAGACAGTGTGTTGAGGGGGAGGAAGAGTATGGAGCAGGGGGTGGGGAGACTGGAAAGGACTCCTTGGTCCCCAACCCTGACCGCCCGCCTGCCCCCGCCCCCCCACCGCACATATGATTAGTCTGGGAGGAGGCGGGGGCCCTCTGGTGGTGAGGGGAAGGAGTCAGAGGACACTGCAGGTGCAGAGAGTAGGGGCCACCAAGTGCCCAGCCCAGTTCAGTGCCACCTTCCTGCTGCCCCTCCAGGCCCCGGCCCCTCCACTCCTGCCCCACAGTAGCGGGCAGCGGGCTTTGCCTAACCTGCCGGGGCCGAGCACCCCGGTGGGTGAACCTCAGCAGTGGTGCCCAGCCTGCCACTCCTCCCCGGGGGCACTGCTGCATCTTCCCGGAGCAGGCAGGAACTACGCTCCTCCCCACGGAGGCCTGCTGTCTTTCTTCGATGCCTTAAGGCCTTCAAGGCCTTAAACTCGCCTCCACTGTAGGCACAGTCCCCTGCACATCCTTCTCTGGCAACAGCTGACTTTTCCCAAGTGCCTGTGTGTGCCGGGCACTTGGACTAATACACAGGACAGCCTCATGTCACCTGCGGAGTGGGCCAGATGTCCCCCATTCTGCAGACGATGGACTGGGCTTCCAGAAGTTCAACAGCAGCCCCCATGCCCAGAATGAAATACCCAGACCCCTGTGCTGTGTGGTGGGTTAACTACACCCCAGACAGATTTTGTCCCAGACTCAATGCAGGTGGGGCCCAGGGTGAAAGTGACCCTGAGGCCGTAGAGGGATCTGGGAGCAGCTTGTACCTTGATGGGTCTCTGGGCTTCTTCTCATGCAGCCCTGCCCCACCTCCACTCACCTGCATCTGGAGTGGCTACCTCTTCTCCCTCCCCCCAGGGAGGCTGATCTGACGCTCCTCAGCTGTGCCACATCCTCTGGCAGCACTAGAGCCAGGCTGAGGTTAGCAGGACGGTGTTGACAGCCTCTGCACCCTAAGTCCCATCCCCTGGGCCTCTCCTTCGCCTGGCCCCTACCTTGGGGCCCATCCTGGTGCCAAGCCCTAACACATCACCACTGCTGCTCACCTTAGCTCTGAAACCGGCTCTACCCAAGAGGGGACCAGGACTCAGAGAAGAATCTTGCTCGAGGCCACAGAATCAGTGGTGCCAGGACCTGGTCCCATAGCCAGATTCTGAGTTGGGGTCCTCTCGCAGCATGACACATCAGACCTGAAGCCATTCCACCTGCCCTGGTGCCTCCTCCAAGCAGTCTGCCTGGATGGCTCCTACTCACAGCCACTGCCACCCCCTGGCCTCTATGTTACCCAGCCGGGGAGACCCAGGTATGAGTCGTGGAGACCTTCTCTGAGCCTCAGTTTTCTTTTCTGTACAATAGGGGTGACGGTCGTCTCAGGGCTGAGGTAAGGACCTGCAGCTGTAAGGCAGTAGTACAAGGCTTAGTACCAGCCAGGTACACAGTAGGTGCTAATGAGTGTTGGCTGCACCTGCCCTGATGGTGAAGCTGGGTCTGTCTTGAGTCCCAAAGCCAAAGTGGCAGCTTCCCTTGTCCCTCCCTCCTCCCAGGGAGACTGGCACCCTGTACCCCTCCGCAGGCCAGGGTGACTCCCAGAGCAGGAAAGGTCACTACAGTACCATTTATTACCAGAGACATCACGGGGCTGTCAGAACTTCAGGGCAGGAGGGGAGGGACAGTCACAGGCAGAAAGCTGGGGACAGAGCTGTGGGACCTGGCAGGGTAAGCGGGAGCACCAGGGCCAGGGGCTCCATTGGAAGGAGAGAGAGGCTGAGGCCACTGGGAGTGGGTAGTGGTCTAGATGCTGCGTCTGTCCCTCAGGGGCCCCCGGTTGGGCCTTTCAGAGGTCCCCAGGTAGAGCTTGGAGGAAAGTTCCCATGTAATGTCTCTAGAAACCTGGGAGGAAAGTGCACCCTTTGGGCTGTGCTGGCAGAGAACCAAGGTGGGGACCGACCCTCCCAAGATGGGGAGGGGGCTGGGAACTGGGGCTAGGGAAAGAGCTTGGGTGGGATTCTGACTTGGGTGACCCTGGCAGTCTCCCTCTCTGAGCCTCAGTTTCTCCATCCGGAAAACACCTGCAATGCCGGGGATGGGGGCGTGGGGAGTTGGGGGCGCCATGGACTTTCGGGAGGGAGGGGCGGGGGCAGGCCTGTGAGGGACACACAGCTGGCAGCCTTCACTCCCCCGCTCTTCTTGCCAGGGCCACCTGAGTGGGTCGCCTGGTGGGGCGGGGCGGGTTGGGGGTTCCTCCGAGGCCAAGGTGGAAGCGGCTCCGTTGCTACGAGCGGCCTTAGCAACGCACCCATTCAGCGGAGACAAAGGCGCTGTCGCTTGAGTGCAGAGGCGCCGCTGCCGCTCTCTTGTTCCCACAGACGCTACGCCTGCAGGGGCGGGGGCGGGGGGCTGGGAGCCGAGGTGGGGGGATGCCACTCGGCCCCTTCGGAACGCCCACCGCCTGCAGGGCGCCTGCGCCCTCCCGGCAGGCCTGCAGGGGGCGCCTCCAGCCCATTTTGCAGAAGGGGAAGCTGAGACTCAGAAGGACTGAGACACCTGCCCGGGGTGGAGGCCCGCTGGGGGTCTGGGGTCGTACAGATGTGGGTTCAAATGTGCCTACGCTTACCCCCACGTGAGTACTGCTGCGTCTCAGTTTCCTCATCTGCGCGGGTGGGGGCCCTGACCCCAGCTCTGCCACTGACCCTGGCTAGTCAGGGCTCCTCTCTATGCCTCAGCTTCCTCACCTGCACAGTGGGAGGGCGACAGCACCCTCGTTTCCCCAGGTCACCACATGAAAGGAGTCAGCAGATGCCCGGGTTTGGCACAGAGCTCAGCCCCGGTCAGAGCTCCATAGACAGGCCTCTTGCTCCTGTGGGAAAGAATCCCCTGCTTGGAGGGCTGGGCAGTGCTAGGCCCGCCCCTCATAGGCTTGTCTCTGGTTTAAGACTGTGGGAACCCAGGCCCAGAGAGGCTGGCAGCGACCAGGGTCCCTGAGGCTCCCCTCGGGCCAGGCCGAGCTCTCCTTGAGCGGGGCCCAGGTGGTCCCGGCCCTGCCCTGCTACCCACAGGCCCCCCCATCACGCCCCCGTCAGCTGTCCAGCTGGGGAAACTGAGGTCTTGGGAAAGCACTTGCTCCTCACCGGGTTTGGAAGCCTCTCAGACCACCAGGCATCGCGCCCGGAGCCCTGAGGGCGGGAGGCGGGGAGGCGGGGCTTGGGGCGCGGAGAGGTGGGTACGCAGAGGGGAAGGCAGGCTCTTGCTCCGGCCCCTCCCGGCAGCACCGGCCTGGGAAGGGGTCCCAGACTCACTCCCTAAGTAAGCCTCTCCCCAGAGCACTGCATCGTCACTGACAGAGCCCACGGGGCGCTCCTGGGGGACTTTCAGGCACCAGCAAGGAGCGGAGTGAGGGGAAGAGCCCCTCAAATTGTGGGAGGTCGGCTGTGGTTGCTTCTCAAATTACTTCCATTCTGGTACAGTGGGGCTGAGGGGGTGTCGGGACGCCAAAGGGAAAAGGGGAACCCCCTGAGGTGGGTGCTACACCTGAAGCCTTGAATGCGGTCGGCTCCACGGCCTGAGGACAGAGGAGGTCTGTCGGGGGGTGGGCCCCCACTCCTGCTCCCCTTGCTCTGGGAGACCTCGGCTACCTTGGTGATGACTCTTCCACCCCCAGTGGCCTTGGCATTCAAGTTCTGCCGGCTGCTCCCAGCCCCTTCAGCCTGGTAACTGAGGGACGGGCCCTCTGGATCCCCAGGGGAAGCCTCACCCCTGGCCCGTCCTGGTCCCTGTGGCTTCCCTAACCCTGCTGGTCACACTTGCTAGCCCCTCGGCAGAATCCTGCCACCCCTGTCCCAGCCTCACCGGTCTCTCGGGTTCTGCAATCGAGAAGGCTGTGGGGGTCCTGGGGCCGTGCGTCCCTAGTAGGGGGAAAACACTCGAGCAGGTGAACTTGTAGGAGGCTGAGGCAGGAAGCTCTCTCTCTGCTCCCCCCACCCTGGACAGGGACCTCATTATCAAAGACCCTAAGAATCCACTCAAAAGTTTACCTCATAGATTAGCGATGAAGAAACTAGGGCCCAGAGAGGGAAAGTAACTTGCCCAAGGGCACACAGCAGGGGAAGTAGGAGCTGGGATTTAAATTCCTGGCCTGACCCATATGTCATTCAACCCATGCCCTATCTCAGGGCCCTGAACCTCATCCACCTACCTGCCTTTGGGAGCCCTCCACATCCCTTCTGCATGGAAACCCAGGGAAAGTGACCCTGGGCAAGCTCTGCCTCTGGGCTGGGCACCAGGGACCCTTGTTCCCTGGTGGTGGCGATGGGAGGAAAGGAGCCTTTTCTAAGCCATCCCGTAGGTCCCGCAGTTGCGGGATTCCCCAGGCCTCAGTCTCCTTGTCTTTAAGATGGGCTAATGGAATCTGCCGTGGCCCTCCTAGCTCAGCCTGAGCACTGGGGAGACCTACGCACCAGGTGGCACTCGGACTGGAGGGTGGTGTGGTCTTACCTCTAAGAGCCAGGTGTCTTCAGGGTGGAGCCAAGACTACTGGGTTGTCACGGGCCACCTCCCAGGGACGTGAGGGCCTAGGGTGGAACCCCGGGCCCGCGGGACAGGAGCGAGCTTGAAAGGAAAGGGCGTCAGCGCTGGGATCCAGCCGTAGGTGGGACCTCCCACCCTCCCACCCCACGGACCCCCGGCCTGCCCACCGTGAAAGCTTCCGCTGCCTTCTTCTCAGTCGTCCTCTGCAGGGCGCTCTGGACCTGGAGGATGGGGCGAGGGTCAGGGCTGGGACCTTCTCCTGACCTCCACGGGCCAGTCGCAGAGCCCCCTGCAAGGAAGCCCTGCCTGCCTGCACCCACATCCCACCCTCCAGCAGCCAGTGTCCCCTGACTTATCTCCCTGTTGTAGGCTGCATAGACCAGGAAGATGTACGGCCCCCTGGGGACAGACCCAGGGTGAGGGTGGGTGTCACTACCTGGGAGCCCCATCCCCTTTCCCCCAGTGCCTGGCCTGGCACCGCAGCAGAGACACCTCCAGAGACATTTAGAGACACAGGAGGATGAACACAAATCCTGCCCCAGTCCGCGATGGGGAGCAGGCAGTTGTGGCATTCTATGGTAAAGAGAACCAGGAGGGTCCTTGCCCCGCTGGACCCCCTGCCTTCAGTCTCTGCTCAAGAGGCAGCCTCTCTGCCCTCTACCCCTCCAAGCCCCACCCCCCTGACCTGCCCCATCCTCACACCCTCACCATGTTGCAAGGGTGGGGGACGGGAGAGGCGACACCTTCCCGAAGCTCCAAGGCTAAATCAGGGCCAGGGACAGCAGACCCTGGTTGCATTCTGATTGTATCTCTAGCTGAGTGCCTCTCTGAACCTCTGTCTCTTCATCTGGAAAGTGGGGAGGAGGCCAGGACTTGCTTCCGGCTGTGTGTGAAGGACTCAGCATAGTGGCTGAGTCATAGCTGCTCCTCCCCACACATGTGAGGACCACGATGGCCTGGCCGCTCACAAAGCACCAGCACACTTGGGGTGACACTTGACCCTCACAGCAGCTCCATGGTTGGGGGTGGGGGGATTCATTCTCCCCATTTGATGGAGGGGGACACTGGGCCCCAGGGTAGGGGACAGAGCAACAGTGTGACTCAGCGGGTAGCATGTGGAGCCTAGGACTTCCTCAGATTCCACCTGGACAATGTAACAGTTCCTCCCCAAGAGGACACAGGTGAGGGGACATGGGGTTCCTTGAGGCCCTCTAGTTTCCCAGGGCTGAGAGCTGGAGCCCCAGAGCCTGACTACTCCCCCTGGCTCCCAGGCACCAACTGGGTTGCTACCAGCCCCAACTCTGCCCCTAAGACAGACTCTGGGCCTCCCAGCCCCCCACACCCAGCCTGTGCTCTCTCCAAAGCCCCTGCACAGCCTCCCCCATCCTGTCTCCTTTTACTCACTCCTCACACCCAAACAGATGCACTCCAATGCAACCACACCAGCACCTGCCTAACGTCCTCCAAGGCTCCCTAGTACCCCTGGGGTGAAGTCTGAGCTCCTCACAACAGCTCTAGGGACCCTGCACAGTCTGGCCCCCATGTTCCCTCCTGTCCCCTTTCTCACCAGCTTCCCCAACCCCATGTCTCCGTCCATCTGATCCCACTGTGCTCCCCTGACTTAAAACATTCTTCCCTCTCTCTCTACACAGCGTTCGGGTATTAGCTGAGAATCACTGCCTCCGGGGAGTGCCCATTCTCCCTCCCCATACGGCCCCGACTGCCCCTTAGCCTTTCAGCCTCAATCGTGCCCGCTGTGGTTGTGTGGTGTTGGTGTCTGTCTGTCCCTCAGGCTGAGACCTCCAAGGGTGGATTCTTCGATCTTGAGTTCCACCAGTTTCCCCAGTATGCAGCCCAGCACAGGGGAGGCGCTGGGGAAGTACGTGCTGAATGACCGAATGACACAAATGCGCTCACGTTCAGGCGCTCCTGATGTGTGCCAGGTGTTATGCTTTGCCCTTTGCAAATATCATCCCAGTGGAACCGCACAATGGTCCCACGAGGTGGAGAATATGATCCCCCCCTTTATATAGATGTAGAAACTGAGGCCTGTCTCAACTTGTGCAGGCCTCCCAACAACACTCTCAGGCAGGGTAGGTGTGAGCTACAGCTAGTTGCAGAAGTGAGGCTCTGCTCTTCCACCACAAAACCTGGCACAGAGGCCAGACGGAAACAAATCACCAAGAGTGAATGAATGAGTAAGCGCAGATTTCAGTCCCTCCAGCCCCAGGCCTGCTCCCTGGTCACCTTGGGCAGGTCCTGCCCAGCTTATGCCCGAGACAGAGTGAGAGAGGGACGGGGCTGGAGGTGGGGCAGGGAGAGAAAGACATGGAGAGACAGCAGGTATGATGGAAGAGAGAGGAGAGGGAAAGGCCAGGCCTGGGGAGGGAAGCAGCCGGGAGGGACCCAGAGAACGCGGCTCTGAGCCTAACTTGGGGACCTGCCCCGAGACAGTCACAGGAACATCAGAGTGGGCCCAGGTCTCATGCCTTCTGACCCCCCCATAAGGCAGCCTCTCCCCTCCTTTACCAGACCTGAAGGTCTGAGGCTGGCTGGGAGGAGGCAAGAGAGGTGACACTCAGAGAGAGGGAGAAGCAGGGTAAGGGACCAAGAGACGGGGTCAGAGCCCAACAGAAGGGGAGATGTAGAGAGAGGCCCAGGAGGAGCCAGGTGGGTCCATGCCAGAGGAGGCGGGGACAGGGACAGGAGCCTGTGACAGAGCCTGAAAGACAGAGAAGGAATCCCAGGGAAAACTCAGAGACAGAGACGAAGTAATGAGACACCAGGAGAGGAAAGGACCTGCCCTGAGAGGGAGGCAGACAGCGTGGTGATGGTGGCTCTGGCTCCCTGGCTGCAGCTCTGCCCACCTGAGGGCCACAGGCAGGGATGGAGCTAGAGTAGTTGCCATAGCAACAGGATGCTGCGGCCCTCGCCACTCTGAGGCAGGGTGGAGAGACCTGGGTAGGGTCCCTCTGCTAAGTGGGCTGAGCTGGAATTCCAGCCCGCGGAGCTCTGGGAGTGCAGGGCTCGGAGGATGGGCTTCTCTGTGTCCATCTCTGTCCTCAGCTGCTCAGGCCCCGCCAGGTCTCTGGGAGCCGTGCTTCTTTAGGAAGAGCGTTGGAACCCCAGTTTTTCTTCACTCTCCCGGCCCCTCTCTGGGCACAACCTCCATCCTCCCTGAGCAGCCTGCAACCCCCACCTCCCACCGCCCCTGTTCTTTCCCCTCTCCATTCCTATGCCTGCCTGGCAGAGAGTGGCGAGTCCCCAGGGCCCAGGGGAGAAGACAACATGGACCAGGACCCTGGAGACCAACCCCCTTTGCACCCTCCCTTCTTCCTGCCTCATCCCTCCCTTAACACTTCACTCCCTGGTCTTGGGCATCGGCTGCCTCCCCGACTCATGTCACCTCCACAAGAACAGGGCATTTTGCAGCCTCCTTTGCTGCTGTGTCCCCGGCGCCTAGCACAGTGCCTGGCCTCTAATGGGCATTCAAAAAATCTTGCAGGGATGGATGAATAACTAACTGGATGAGGGTGCCCCTCCTGACCCCAGCTCCCACCCCCACTCCCAGCCTCGGCAGCTCTTCCAGCAACCAGGCCCCTCTGCGGTCAAAGCTGAATATCCTGATGGCTGAGAACACAGACTCTGAACTTGGGCCCTAGCGCTGCTCCTTCCTACTGTGAGGCCTTGGGCAAATGACTTCATGGGGTCTCAGTCTCCCCGTTTGTAAGGCCTGTCCAGGGATATAAATATGATCCTGGTCCAGGACTCAGCACTTAGGCATCCATCAGCAGGAAGCCCAGCTCTGGGACACAGGGACCCTGGACAGAGTTTGCACTTGATTTCCCGAGCTTGTCTTTGTCCATCCGTGGGCCACCTAACTTTTCAGCCCTGAGAGGGACCTGTGCTCGGCCGAGCTGGGAGTGGGGAGTGCAGACAACAGGAAGAGGTGCTGGGGGGTACACGGGAGGCTGAGGGGCAGGGCAGGGTGGGAGCGGATTGGGCCCTCCTTGGACTGACCTCCCTCCCAGCACTCAGCTGCCAGGGCTGTGGCTGTTTGTATCTGTACCTGGGTCCCCCATAGATCTGCAAACCCCCTGAAGACAAGGGTTTAGCCTGACCCATCTCTGTGGCTCCAGGACACAGGACCCGAAAGGCACACAGGGGGGTTCCTGCGGTCCCATGTTACTGCTTCGTTTATGTGGGTCATGTCCTTCCAGCCAAAACCTTTTCTGAACTGCTGTCCTCACGATGGAGCAGCTCACGCTGCCCCACAGTAGGCCATCCACAGACCCCAAGGGGAGAGGTCCCTGGTGTCCTGCACCCCCATCCTCGGCTTCCTGCCGAGGCCGGAAGTGGCTCTAGCACAGCCTGGGGACTGGAACTTCTGCTGCGCCCTTGAGTGTCAGAGCACGAGGCATCTTAGCCACCCCCTTTCTGGGCCTCAGATTCTTCAGCTGCCAAATGGGCCCCCAAATCCTCCCTGAGATACTGCTCTTTGATTGGAGGTTTATTCCCACTCTCCCCCTCACCCGCCCTCCCCTTGACAGTGTCCCCCAGGCTGCTGGTGACTCCCACGACAGAGAGGACACTCCCTCCCCAGCCCCCTGACGAACCAGCCACGCCCTCTGAGCTCCAGTGCATGGCGGAGCCCTGGTCCCACACCGCCGGGCTGAGGTACACCAGCATGCTGACCAGCCAGGTCAGGCCCAGGACAGGCAGCAGGACCAACACCGGCTTCACCGTGGCCCTGCGGGACAGCAGGCTGGACTGAGGGAGGCCAGGGGGCCAGGGGGCTCCCCACGGGGTTCTGGGGAGGGCAGCCCCTGCAAAGTGCCTGGAGAGGGGCCGGAGCTGCAGACCGGGGACTGAGGCTCAGGACTTAGGTGTAGCTGGAACTTTCGGCTGGACCTCGTGGCCCCTTCTCAGACACCCAGAGTGGCATGAAGTAGGGGTAGTGGTACTGGGGAGATAGGGTCCCAATCCCAAGCCTGGCTCAAAGGAAGGGAGTGGCAGCTGTCCAGGGGGAGGGCTGAGGCCTGGACAGTGGGTCCAGGGGGCATGGAGTCTGGAAGGGGACCCCTGGGGCGGCCTGGCTTTTCAGGCCCCACTGGCTTGGGCTGCCCTGCCCTTGGCAGAGGGGTGGTGGTGAGGAGGAAGGCTGGGGCGGGGGGTGCCCGCTCCAGCAGGAGATGGTCCTGGAGAGTGATGGGGGTTCTTGGCAGGGGTAGAGACCTAGATTCTCACCCTGAACCTGAACTTCTAGGGACTGCCTGACTTGGGGGTCTCCTCTACCTTGTCCCCACCAGGCCATCAGTGCTTTCTGCAGAAGGTGAGTCCCCAGGACAGCGGCTGGTGTCTACACCCCACGTCGTATACACACAGGCCCAATCACCATCCCCACAGGTAACACGCATGGGCACAGACTTCCACACGCGTGAGCACGCGTGCACACGCAGCACAGACACATTGCAGACATATGCTCATTTATAGCCTTGCACTCATAAGCACACGTGGCCACACCTGGCTCCCCCCACTTCTTCCTGACTCCCGCAGTCTGGGGCCTCACCACATCTGGATCGGGATCTGCTGCTGCACACAGGGCTGCGGGCTCAGCATGTGGGCACGGTGGCGGGCCCTGGACACGGTGACAATCACCACACGGACCAGGATGCAGGTATTGGCCTGGAGATCTGGTGTCAGTGGGGGGTCCCTTCCCCAACACATCCCTCCCCTGCAGGGTCCCCAGGCCTCCCGCTCCCGGTCAGCACTGAGAGCACGGGCCCCACAAAAGCCCAGATGGCGTCTGTGTGCACACTGAGCCAGCAGTGCCCAGTGGCCTTGTAGTCATGGGGGGACACGGCCAGGGTGATGGCCACGATGGCCACAGGCACGCCTAGGGGAAGAAGAGGTGACCTCAGGACCGTGTCTCTCGGGAGCCAGCCCCCGTCCAGAGCTGCATCCCCCAGCTGTCCCATAGTAGTGGGTGTACTGGCGGCACTGGGAGATCCAGGGAGTGGGGTTGGGTGGGCCTGGTATTTTGGGTGGCACTGGAGCCCCGAGTAGTTGGGGAGCGGAAGAGCTGAGATTGAGTCGAGGCCTTAGGGCTGAGAATAAACAGAGTTGGAAATGGGTGATTGGCGTGGGGTTAGCTGGCTTCAGATTAGGGAGGCAGGGCGGGGGGCTGGGAGCTGAGGCAGTTGAAGTGGAGGAGGATTAAGAATTGGAGCTGGGTAGAGTGGGAGGTCGACGGAGCCGAGTTTGTCAGACACGGGCGCTGGCCACTGGGTGGCGCCGGGTGCCGGTGGAGGAGGGTGTTGGGCGGTGGGTGTCGGACATACAGAGGCCACGCGAGGCAGGGTGGAGGGGAGCAGAGCAAGAGTGGGGAGCAGAGGGGCCTCGCCCCAGCCTGTGGCGTAGCAGAGCGGCTTCCTGGGGCCCGGGCGCGTGCTCACAGCCACCACCTTGCTGCACAGCGGCAGCCCTTCCGCCAACATCCAGGAGAAGGCGACCAAAAAGAGGAGGTGCATCACTGCTGTGACGGCCACACACGCCACCTGTGTGGGAGGGTGGGGGGTCCCCACGGAGGCCGGTCATGGGTGCGGTCCACCCTGGGTCCCCTGTCGTGCCTGGCGTTGCCAGCCCAAAGCAGTATGAGCGGGTAGGGTCTCGGGGCAGCACCCTGGGCCCAGCTCCAACATTCAGGGTCTTTCCTCTCTAGGCCGTACTCCTCCCCGGAAATGGAGCCAAGTGAAGATATGGGGGGCAACCCAGAAAAGGCTGAAGGTGCTTTCCCAGGTCCCCGGGAGCTCACAAGCCCACCCGCCGGCCGCCCACCTTGTTGGCCTTTGCCCACCCGCTGGCCACGAGGAAGCCCTCGGCGGAGCCCAGGGAGAAGGTGAGTTCTTGTGAACTGTGACTCGTTCTGGCTGGGGGACCCCAGACAGGCAGGGGAGGTGGTTAGCAAGGACACCCCTCCTCCAGCCCCTCCCCACCTGCGTCCCGGTGAACCGGCCAGTGAAGGAGGAAAGGGCGGCTCCACAGGGGCTTCTCGGACCGAGGATGGACACCCACCTGAGGGGGGACGTGGAGGCCCACGAGGGGCGGGGCGGGCCCAGGGTACCAGGCAAGGTGGTGAGCTTGCCTCACCCGGCCGCCAGGAAGGGCAAGAAGGTGGTGGCGAGGGCACAGGACGCACCGCAGCCCACAGACGAGAGCGTCCTCAGCAGGGACCGCCCCCCCTCGGGGCCTCTCTGTGGGAGGGACAGAGACCCCGGAGGACAGCAGCCCCACCACCGCCCTGGCCGGATGGGACACTCACCCGCCGCGCCCGGCAGCTCCCAGGCTCCTCAACCGCCTTCTCTGCTGTGAAGCAGGGATGGCCAGGCCTGCACACAGCAACTTGATAATGAGCATTTGCATGTCCTCTCCTGCTGGAGAGGGGCGCAGCTTTCACGGACTCCTCAGATACCGAGAAGCGCTAGACTGGAAGTGACCACCACACGCCCGTGGGGAGGAGGAATGGCATGTGACAGCCACCCGCTGAGGGGGAGCAGGGAGCTGGCACGATTACTCCTGATGTGTCTGATGTCCACGCTCTGCTTTTACAGGAAAGATGCGTTAGCTAGCATGTTTTTCTAGTGTGCTCCCGGACGGGCCAAGTGACCCCAGCATTCCTGGGCTCAGACACCATCTCGCTCACCCTGAGTCCCCTTCTGGTGCAGCGAGCCCAACTTGCTTGGCCTCCTCCCGGAATCTGGCTTCCGCCCAAGGCTGTAAATGCTAATGCCTCTCAGGGACCTGTCTTTGGTCGTGACTCCTTTTACTTCTAACCTCACCTTGGCCATGGCTTTATCTACTGGCTCTTGGGGCCAGCTGAGACCCCTCCCGCCCCGAGCACCGGACCACAGACCCCACAGACCCGCAAACCCGTTGCCCACCTGTGCTTCCTGAGACGAGTCCCTCATCTCCCGGTGGCCCAGGTCACCCCTCCTCCTCAGCCAGTCTTCCTCATCTCCCCACTGCTCCCTGGCCCAGGGCCCCTCCCCTCTCCTAGGCCAGGCCCGCAGCAGCTCCCGAACTGCTTTTCCCCCCTGGCTCCCACCTCAGCCTCACTCCCTGCACCTGTGGCCTCCCTCATGTAAATCTAACGCCTGCTTCACACTCTTCCACATCTGCCCTCTGCAACAGGACCACGATCCAAGCGCGTGGGCCTGGCCTTCCAGACCTGCGCGATCTGACCCACGCCTACCTTGTTCACTGCCACCCCCCGACCCCGGGCATCACGCTGGAAGCCCCAGACACATTGCAGTTCTAGAACGTAACTCGTCTGCCATTTCTAGCCTCCTTGCCTTTGCTCAGATGGCCCTCTGCTTGGAATGCCTTTCTGTTCAACTCCTGTGCATCCTTTAAAACTTGGTTCTGACATCACCTTCCCCTGCCCCCTTGCCCCCTCCCCAGTACTCACCTGGACGTCGTACACCTGCAACAGGACAGCAAAGTTGGCGCTGTGGTTGCAGAAGCAGGCGGTTGAGTCCTGGTACAGAGCGGTCACGGAGCAGCCAGTGGTGGCCCAGGAGCCCCCTGAGTCTGGGCTTGGGGTGAAGAGTGAACAGAGGGCTCTTGAGATGGGCTGGACATGGGGCTGGGGGACAGGTGGCAAGCAGGGGAAGCCTCTCCCCAAAGCCTGGGGTCCCTCAGTGCCCTGCCTCTAACCAGCTATGTGACCTTGGCCAAGTCACTGCCCCTCCCTGGGTCTCAGTTTTTCATCTGTAAAATGTACTTTTCTCAGGAATGGTAGGAGGATGGGCCTGATACCAATGATCACCATTGATTAACTGCGTTAATTACTAAGCAACAGTGATTGATGTTCATTCCCTCATCAACTCTAACACCCATTCCACAGATGAGTCTCTTCCTAGGTACCCCACAGAGTAGGCTTGCATACCTGCTATGACAGGGAGCTCACCACCTCCTGGGTAACAAGCTCTCCTGCCCCAGCTTGTCCCCAGTTGAGTGGGGCTTGGAACCACCCCTGCAAGGAAGTTGGTGAATGGAGGCCAAAAACCTGCTTGAGTCCTGCCTCATCCTCAAGTACAACGGATGTTTTTTTTCATTTTTAATTTTTTTAATTTTTTATTTTTTTGGCCATACTGCAGGGTATGCGGATCTTAGTTCCCCAACCAGGGATGGAACCTAGCTCCCTGCAGTGGAAGCGTGGCTCTTAACCACTGGACCACCAGGTAAGTCCCTGGATGTCTTTTTTTTTTTAAGTGCCTTATTTAAAGAACTTGGGGGACTTCCTTGGTGGTCCAGTGGTAGAGAATCAGCCTTACAACACAGGGGATGCAGGTGTGATCCCTGGTCAGGGAACTAAGATCCCACATGCTGCGGGGCAACTAAGCCCGTGTGCCACAACTACTGAGCTTGCGTGCCTCGGCTAGAGAGCCCACGTGCCGCAAACTACAGAGCCCACGCCCTCCGGAGCCTGAGCGCCACAACTAGAGAAGAGAAAACCCGCAGGCCACAACTAGAGAGAAGCCCGCGCGCCACAGCAACGATCCCGCATGCCTCAACTAAGACCCGACGCAGCCAAAAATAAATAAAATTTAAAAATTAAAAAAAATAATAAAGAAAGAGCTTGGAAACTCACCCGATGCTGAAGTTCCAGAAATCAAAGACAGGCTCCACCAGCTTCGGAGGGAAGGCCTAAGGGCAGCCAACAGGGACGGGGCAGGTGTGTGAGCACATGTGGGCAAGGAGAGAGACCAGACGATGCAGGGGGATGTGGAGGCCTCCTGCGTTTGAGGGACCAGGGGGTTACCCAGCATGGGTCGTGGGTGCAGGGACTGGAGAAGAATGCCGGCAGGGCGGCAGAAGGAAGGTAAAGTGAGTAGAGTTTCAGGCTGGCATTATGGTTAATATCGAAATCCCAGGAACAAGCTAAATGTCCATCCTTCAGGCAGTGGTTAAACCACTGTGAGTCTTCCCTCCAGGATGCTCTGCCTGGTAAGAACACACAGGTCTCTGTCTACTGTTGGAGAAAGAGCTCGCCATATATATATATATTTTTTTAACATCTTTATTGGAGTATAATTGCTTCACAATGGTGTGTTAGCTTCTGCTGTATAACAAG
>NC_041222.1:2694587-2703564 GCF_002837175.3 Physeter macrocephalus
GATTCCATATATATGTGTTAGCATACGGTATTTGTTTTTCTCTTTCTGACTTACTTCACTCTGTATGACAGACTCTAGGTCCATCCACCTCACTACAAATAACTCAGTTTCTTTTCTTTTTATGGCTGAGTAATATTCCATTGTATATATGTGCCACATCTTTATCCATTCATCTGTCGATGGACACTTAGGTTTCTTCAATGTCCTGGCTACTGTAAATAGAGCTGCAATGAACATTATGGTACATGACTCTTTTTGAATTATGGTTTTCTCAGGGTATATGTCCAGTAGTGGGATTGCTGGGTTGTATGGTAGTTCTAGTTTTAGTTTTTTAAGTAACCTCCATACTGTTCTCCATAGTGGCTGTATCAGTTTATATTCCCACCAACAGTGCAAGAGGGTTCCCTTTTCTCCACACCCTCTCCAGCATCTCCATATGTTTTTCAGTACAGGAAAAAGCTGCCTGACATTCTGCATAGTAGGAGCCCATTTATGGTTAAAAAAAAAATAAGGTTCTATGTAATTGTGAAAACACATGCACAAAAGGTCTGGACTCAAACACACAGCTAACTTAACAATAGTTAGGTCTCAGTTTGAATGTGTTATAATGAACATGTTAGTTCTTTTGTAATGAACAATGACAACACTACAGACTTTATAAGATGTCATAAGGCAGAAAGAAGACATCAGGCGGCAGGTCGTACCAGTCCCAGACCAAGCAGGGAGACAGCCTGAGCTCAGGACTTGGGCCCTTTGTCCCGACCGGGGAGGGTAACAGCAACGTCACCTCACTAGAATATGATACTTTGTGTTTTGCAAAGTACTTTCATGTCCTTTATTGTTGTTGATATTCATAGCAACCTAGGGGACGGGTATAAATTTATGTAATTTCAGATGAGGAAGGTGAGCCTCAGAGAGGGGAATTAATCTGTTCGAGGTCACACAGCAGAGAGCTTAGACTGGGTTGTGACTTGGTTGACTCCGTGCTCCTTCCACCACTCTGTGACAATGCCTCCAGAGAACATATTATTCCTTGGGTTGGCTGAATTATTACCACATGTATTCATTCACTCATAATATTTTTCCTGGGTCTCAGGTACTATGTTAGGTTCTGGGAACACAAAGAAAACCTGCCGTTTGCTTTTAAAATGGATGATTGTTACACCACTGGTAGCATTTTCAAGTGGTACAAACTGAAATATCAGTGCAGCTTATACACTCAAAAGCCACAAAACTGTTGGTGTCCAGTAGCTCCATACCTGGCCATATATCCCCAGGAGATAGTCACCAGAATCAAAATGTATTATAAGTGAGGATTTTCACAGGGTTAGGCAGGGTTAATTGTAATAGAAAAAACTCTGCAGATACTCTGGATGCATGGAGGGGAAGGGGTCAAGTTCATTTTGGACCATCCCCTGGGAAGGGGGTGGGCGGTTCTGGACTTGGCCGCAGTCAAGGCCTACGCATTGCTAGGATCGAGCAGCAAGTGAGAAAGGACAGGATGGCAAAGGGACGTCTGTGACAGAGACAATGCAGAAAACACCTGCGGGGAAAATGAAAAACACAAATGTTTACATGGCTCAGCTGAAAGAGCAAGGGCTTTGATTTTGCAAAAGGAAAAAAAAAAAATATATATATATATATATAGTATTATGTACCCAGAAAAAGGCTGAAGGGAAACACATGGAAAAGTTTAGGGCAGCTATCTCTGGGTAATAGGATTTGTCTTCTTTATCCTTTTCTACATTTTCCAAATTTGCCACAATGAGCAGTCCCTTACTTTTATTTATTTTTCATTTTAATGTATTTTAATTCATAAAATTAATATATAAATACAATCTCAGAAGTTTGAAAATATAAAAAAAATTGGTAAACTTCTAGCTAAACTGATCAAGGATGAAAAGGCAAACATCATTATAAATCCTACACATATTAAAAGGGTAATAATTGACTATTATGAACAACTTCATGCTAGAATTGAACAACCTAGATGAATTGAACAATCTAGATGAATTGAACAACCTAGATGAAATGAACAAATTCCTTAAAGGGCACAAATTACTAAAACCATCTCAAGAAGAAATAAAACACCCCAAACAATCCTATATCAATTTAAGAAATAAAACTTCCCACAAAGAAAACACCAGACCCAAAAGTCTTCACTGGCCTATCAAGCATTTAAGGAAAAAATAATACCAATTCTGCAAAACTCTCTTAGGAAACAGAGGAGGAGAGAACTCCCAACACATTTTATGAGATTAGCATTAACTTGACACCAAAACCAGAGGAAGACAGTATAAGAAAACTACAGAACATATTACATATTCAAGAATATAAGCACAAAAATCCTTAACAAATATTAGCAAATTGAATCCAGCAATATATATACAAAGGATAATACACCATAACCAAGTGGGGTTTATCCCAGGAATCCAAGGTTGGTTTGATATTTGAAAATCAATCAATGCAATTTACTGTATTAACAGAATAAAAGAGAAAACCATATGATCCTATCAATGTGGAAGAAACATTTGGCAAAATTCAATAGCCATTCATGATAAAAATTCTCAGCAAAGCAGGAAGAAAAGAGAACTTAATCTGACAAGGGGCATCTACAAAAAACCCACAGCTAGTATCACATTTAATGGTTCAAGACTGAATACTCTCCCCCTAAAGTTAGGAACAAGGCAAAGCCATTTGGTCTCGTCACTCCTATTTAACGCTGAACTAGAGGTCCTAGCCACTGCACCAAGGAAGGAAAAAGGGGGAAAAAAAAAAGACATGGATTGGAAAGGAGAAAACAAAACTGTCTTCATTTGCAGACAACATGGTCAGGGATGTAGAAAATTCTAAGAACTCTATAAGAGAGCTACCAGAAGTACTAAGTGAGTCTAACAAGGCTGCAGGATACAATGTCATTATATAAAAATCAATTGTATTACTATATACTTGCAATGAACAATTTAAAATTGAATTAAGAAAATAATACCATTTACAAAAAAGGGTATATCTAAAAAAATACCTTCAAGACCTGTACCCTGACAACTGTATATCACTGCTGAGAGAAATTCAAGAAAACCTAAATAAACAGAGGGATATACCTTGATTAAGGATTGGAAGATTCATTGTTAAGATGCCAGTTCATCATCCTATTTCAATTTGAGAGATTTAATGCAATCCCAATCAAAATCCCAGCAGGTATTTCCATAGACATTAACAAGCTGATTCTAGAATTTATATGGCAATGTGAACACCCTAGGCTAGACAAAGCAATTTTGAAAAGGAAGAACAATGTTGGAGGACTTACACTACCTGATTTCAAGGCTTACCATACAGATACATTAATCAGGACAGTATAGGGTTAAGTGTATAGATCTCTGGAACAGAATAGAGAGCCCAGAAACAGACTTACACATATGTGGACAATTGATTTTCAACAAAGGTGGTAATTCAATGGGAGAAAGAATAATCTTTTCAATAAATGATATTGGAATGGGATGTCTATATGGAAAAATAATGAACTTCAACCCCTAGCCAACATAATACACATAAATGAATTGAAATAAATCACAGACATAAATGTAAAGGTTAAAATGATAAACTTCTTTGAGAATATCTTTGTGACCTTGGGATAAGCAAAATTTTGTAGATAGGATGCTAAAAGCATAAACCATGCAGGATAAAAACTGATAAACCAGACTTTATCACATTCAAAACTTATCTTCCAAAGACACTGTCAAGAAAGTGAAAAGCAATCCAGAGACTAGAAGATATTATTCACAAAACATATAGCTGACAAGGGACTTGTATTCAAAATATAGAGAGAATTCTTACAATTCAATGATAAGACAAATAATTTAAAAATTGGGGAAGAACAAAGCCGGAGGCATCATGCTTACTGATTTCAAATGATATTACAAAGCTATAGAAATTAAAACAGTATGGTATTGGCATAAAAACAGACACATAGATCAATGGAACAGAATAGAGAGCCCAGAAATAAACCTATGCATACATGGTCAATTAATTTATGGCAAAGGAGGCAAGAACATACAATGGGGAAAGAACAGTCTCTTCAATAAATGATGTTGGGAAAACTGGACAGCCGCAGGCAAAAGAATGAAACTTGACTACCATCTTACACCATACACAAAAATTAACTCAATATGGACTAAAGATTTGAACTTAAGGCCTGAAACCATAAAAATTCTAGAAGAAAACATAGGTGGAAACTCCTTGACATAGTAGAAACAAACAAACAAACAAAACAAAAAACCCAAACCATCAGATTAAAAAATGGGCAGAAGATCTGAATAGGCATTTCTCCAAAGAAGACATACAAATGGCCAACTGGTACATGAAAAGATGCTCAGCATCACTAAACATCAGAGAAATGCAAATCAAAACCACAATGAGATATTACCTCACATCTGTTAGGATGGTTATTATCAAAAAGACAAGAAATAACAAGTGTTGGAGAGGGTGTGGAGAAATGGGGACCCTCATACACTGTTGGTAGGAATGTAAGTTGGTGCAGCCGCTATGGAAAACAGTATAGAGGTTCCTCCAAAAATTAAAAATAGAAGTACCATACGATCCAGCAATTCCACTTCTAGGTATCTATCCAAAGAAAATGAAAATACTAACTCAGAAAAGATATATGCACCCCCATGTTCATGGCAGCATTATTTACAATAGCAAAGATATGGAAACAACCTAAGTGTCCATTGATGAATGAATGGATGAAGAAATTGTGGTGTATAATAATGGAATGTTACTCAGCCATAAAAAGAATGAAATCTTGCCATTTGCAACAACGTGGATGGAGCTCAATGGCATTATGCTAAGTGAAATAAGTCAGAGAAAGAAAAATACTGTATGATTTCACCTATATGGGGACTCTAAAAAAAAAAATCAAGCTCATAAATGCAGAGAACAGATTGGTGGTTGCCAGTGGTGGTGGGGTGGGGGCAGGAAGAAAAAGAGTGAGGGGAGTACAAAGATAAAATTAAAAAAGAGAGGATCTATATGGCTCATGTGCAGAAATGTCAGCAATCAGAAAAGCAAACAGCAGACTAATGCAAAAATTTTGGGAAAAAAAGAATAAAGAGCATTCCCTATTTAAAAAAAACAACTCAATGGCTCATCTAGAAATTTATTTAATTAAAAAAATGAAGAGTGGGGAAAAGATTTGAACTTATATTTAACAAAGGAAGATATATGAATGCGCGATAAGTGTAGAAAACGATGCTCAAAATCATTGGTCTTGAAGGAATTGCAACTTAGAACCACAATGAGACATCAGTACACAGCCATTATAATGAACAATATTAAAAAGGCAGTTAAGGATGTTAGCAAAGGTATGGAACACTGCAATGCTCACACACTGCTAGTGGGAATGTAAGATAGTACACGACTTTGGAAAACAGTTGGACAGTCTCTTAGGAAGTTAATGTATACATATACTTATCATACAACCCAGAAAGTCCCATTTTAGGTATTCACCCAGTAGAAAGAAATCATATGTCCACAAAAAGGCTTTATATGAGTGTTCATAGTGGATCTATTCATAACAGCTCAAACTGGAGACAACTCAAATCTCCATCAACAAGTAAATGGAGGGTCTTCCCTGGTGGCGCAGTGGTTAAGAATCCACCTGCCAATGCAGGTGACACGGGTTGGAGCCCTGGTCAGGGAAGATCCCACATGCCGCAGAGCCACTAAGCCCGTGCCTGAGCTCTAGAGACCGTGAGCCACAACTACTGAGCCCGTGTGCCACAGCTACTGAAGCCCGCGCACCTAGAGCCCGTGCTCCACAACAAGAGAAGCCACCACAATGAGAAGCCTGCACAATGCAAGGAAGACTAGCCCCTGCTTGCCACAACTAGGGAACGCTCACGCGCAGCAACAAAGACCCAACGCAGCCAATAAATAAATAAATAAAATAAAATAAATTAATAAAAAAATAAGTAAAAGGAAAAACAAATTATGGTCTATCCATATAACGGAATTCTACACAGCACGAAGGAGAAGTGAATTACTGAAACAGGCAACAATGTAGATGATACTCAAAAATACCACCTGAGCAAAAGAAGCCAGACCATGGCACACACTATATGGTTCCATTTATATGAAGCTTTAGGAAAGAGACAATCTAGAGTCACAGAAAACAGAGCAGTGATTTCCTGGGTCAGAGTGGGGAAGGCTGACGGGGAAGGGGCACGAAGAAGCCTTTTGGGGAGGTGGAAAAGTTCTGTATCTTGATTGGGGCAGTGATACATGAGTATATACACTGGTCAAAACTCATCAAGCTATACACTTAAAATGGATGTTTTAGTATATGTAGATTTATATACCTTAATGAAATTGATTTTTAAGAAGTCTTGAGATGATATACAAAAGATATAAGCTGTTGGGGGTGTGTGTGTGTCCAGGATTGGTGGTTTTGAGCAAAGGAGACTTTAGCTTTCTCTGAAATGCTCTAAAGCTTCAAAAGTGAGAAGGAATTCGTGTATTACATATAATGAATTAAATGACATATCTTGGTGATCTTTTCATGACAATTTACAGCAAAATACCTCATTCTTTACATAACCTCAGCTGATATTCCATTTTATAGTTCTATAAGGCTAAGTAATCCCCTATTGATGGACATTTAGGTTATTTTTATGCTTATGAAGCATACTGCAGTGCAGGTCTCTCATATCTCCCTGTATTATCTGATGGGAACCACCAGTTTTTCAAGTCATGCAGACCTATAATGGAATCCCAGCTCTGCCACTTATAAGCTGGTGCCAGGCACAGCACCTCTTCCAAGCTCACTTTTGTGGAATGGGCAGCTGGAAGATTAAATGAATGCTGCTTATTTAAGGCACCCGCCATAAAGTAAGTGTGCAATGCATTACTGCCCTTCCCTCTCTCTCGAGGACAATGGGATGGCTTGTGGTTGAGTATTTTTCTTGAACATTTTAGACCTTGGTTGTCTAGTGAACAAACACTGGGATGTAGCGGGGGGCACCAAACCAGGATAACTGTACCAGGTGGCTGTTTCTCAGAAGCATCGCCCAGTACCTGCGCCCAGTGTTGCAGGTGAAAGGTCACAGCCGTGTTGGCCTCCCCGGTTTCATCCCACACCTCAGATGAGATGATTGCTGACCCCACCTGCGTGCTTAGGAACCTGTGGGGAGAAAGGGAGCTTTTAAGGGCACCAGGTATCTGTGGGGGAGAGGTCATACATGGCTGGGGTCATGTCATCCAGGCCCCTGCAGAACAGATGATACCCTCTGTGGAAAAGTCCTGTGCTGGGAATTAGGGCACCTGGGTTCCATTCTTTCTGGTAATTTGAGTAAGCCCTGTTCCCTCCCTGAGAGTCAGCACTGAAGCCAGGACCCCAGGCAGGAGCTGAGCCATGTTCCCACCAGCACATCTTTGGCAGGCCCAGAAATCTGTGTGTGTCAGGGGGTAGCAGGTTTGGCCCTGGGCTGCCAAGGGCAGATATGCCTAACAGAATGGGGGCTCTGGGAGGGGATGGAGGCCTAGCCTTCCCTGGGGAGGGGATCCAGGCCCTCAGCTGCCTACTGGTGGGACCCACTCACCTCTGCATTCTGCTTGCCTCTTCAGAGGTGTCAGGGGCCTGGGGCTGTCGGCCAGGGGCCCCCAGGGTGTACTGGAAGACACTTGAGCTGAACCAGCTGTGGATCATGGTGACTCCAGAGAGGCCTGGATGAATGCAAGGAGGCCTAAGACCTGCCCAGTGACTGAGCAAGCACCACAGGTTGGTCCTGAGGGAAATGCTCTGCCCACCTTACGCATAGGGAAACTGAGTCTCATAGAGGTTAAATGACTTCCCGAAGATCACAGTTAATAAGTGGCAGAGCCAGAATTTCAACCAGCCATAGTTGATGTGCTTAACCTGCCAGCTCCAAAGCCCTTTGCCCCTTATCCTAACCCTCCACCCCTGGGTGGCACCGAGGGAAAATGTGTGGATGAGGGGAGGAGACTAAGTGAACACCTACCATGTGGTAGGCGCTTTAAGCTTATAACAACCCGAGGCGAGTACTAGTAATACAATCTTACAGATGAGGAGACAGTTCTGAAAGGTGAGGTGACTTATTCAAAATAGCAGAGCTAGCAACTGTGAGGGCTGAGGTTTGACCCAGACCCCAACAGGACCCCACCTCCCCTCTCCCTCACCCACCTTTCCTGAGGAGCCGCCTCACTTCAGCAGCAGGGATGAGGATGTGGCCAGGCCCCTCCAGATGCCCACCGGGCATAGTGAACACTTGGTCCTCCTTGCTGGTCTCCCTCAAGTGTAGGCTCCGCAACTCCAGGCCTGGGATCAAATGGGGCTCAGGGGCAGGACCTCAGGAGGGAGGTCTTTCTGCTGGGCTGGCCCTGCTGGCAGGGTCTGCTTCCCCTCTCCCTGCCACACACCTAGGAGGCCACCATTCCTGCACAGAGAGGTTCAGCAACTTACCCAAGGTAAGTCTGACTTCTCCAAGTCAGGGAGAGGGGGTCACTGAGAAGGGGGAGTCTCTGGGGGATGGGACATTATCCTCCAGGATCAAGTGCTGGCTCCTCAGACTGACACTTGAGGCCCTGCCTGATGAGCCTTCTCTGGCTTCTCCAACGCTCTCCTAAGCCACGTCATCCTCTAGTCAAGCCGAAGGCCTCACAGTGCTCTCTGCCTGCTGGCAGGTTGTTTGCCGACCAGGGCACACTCTGAAGGCAGGGCCGTGCCTCCTGCTTCTTTGGTCTGGCTCAGTGTTAGATCTCTAACAGGTGCTCAAGTTTTAGGTTCCAAAAAGGAAACCATGCGGGGTGGAGATAGAACAGGGAGGGGGAACATGCACTCATGGGACACCTCCTCTGTGGTGGGCAAGTCACCTGATAGACGCCTACTCCTCTCCATTGCCTAAGAAAGGCAGGTATGATCATCCCCATTTTCCAAGGAAGAAAACTGAGGTTCAGAGTCCAG
>NC_041222.1:2704064-2746427 GCF_002837175.3 Physeter macrocephalus
AGGGTGCAGGAGTGATTTAAGAGGTTTTCAGCCGGGACGGGAAGGGGAGTTCCTATTCAAGGAACTGCCAACCAAGTCCCTGTTAACTTGGCCTGTCCCAGATCACTGAATGATGCAAAAGCCTGAGCACAACCCGGGCTAGGAGAGATGTGAAAGGCTGCACAACCACAATGGGCCAGAAAAGGCCATCCCAGAACAAGAGAAGCCTGGAACAACTGGGTCACTAATGAACACAGTGCTTAACTCTCTCTGAGCCCTAGGGGGCCATCAGAATGGGGATAATGCCTCTGTCCAAGGGCTGTTGGGAGGAATAAAGGGAAGGGAATGGCCCTGACACACAGACTTTACAAAGAGAACTGGCAGCAAGTTCAAGGGTAGAAGGAAATAGGTAAGGGTGTGAGAGAACTAACATGGACACCCACCACATCCCTGGGTCTGAGCCAAACACTTACGTTACTTATTTAATCCTCGTTACCTCCACCTGTACCACAGAGGAAACTGATGGGCAAGAATGGTTGGCTGGGGCAATCAAGGCACACGGCCGTGTGTAAGTGGGACTCAGGGATCTGTGCCAAGTTAGTGCCTGGCACCACCAAAGCCTATGTCTTCCTATCCCACCACAGGAAAAAAGGTGGTAGGCAAGAGGTTTTGCTGGATTCTGAGACAGCGAATGGAAGGAAAAACACCTAGGCTTCCAGAGGGAAAAGGACCAAGAGAGACGGGAACATATTGCTTTCCACAAGGAGAAGAAATCAGCATTCACAGCATATGTGTATACAAATATATATTTCCAAGGCTGCACTGAATCAAATATAATCAGAGAAAAAAACAAAAAACAAGAAAGACTGCGTTTAAAGAAAGAGTGAGAAATATGTTCAACAATCCTCCGAATGAAAACCAAGCCGCCCCAGGTAGTAATAAGATCTTAATAACCTCTCTCTCTCTCCATAAAACAATGCGGTCAGTGATAACTCTGCCAATAAACTCCTGGAGATGTTGCAAGGGCTATCGCCTGAAAAGGGGGGTGGGGAGAAATGAAGTAAATTGGTCACAACAAAGGTAAAAAAGAGTCACGTTCACATGGAGCCTATCTACCTCTAAAGCCTGTAGGGTAGGAACCTGTGCCGAGTGTAGGGTGTGTGGGAAGGCTACAGGGGCTGTTACACTGTATGATCCTGCTTCTACAGCCCCACAGGGATCAGGAAGGACTGGAAGGAGATCCAAGGAAGTACAGAGCACCCTTGTTCTAGGACATTTAAAGATGGCTAAAAATGAGGCAAATTTCAAATGATGCAAAACCTCTGAAACAAATGTACAGGTCAGCTTAGTTCAGCAAACATTTACTAATGCTCTGCTCTGATACTAATACACTCCATGGACACTATGCCAAACACTGGCAATAAAGCCTGAACAGATACAGATCCTGCCCACAAAGAGCGTAAAGTCCAGAGGGAAACAAGTACAATATGGTAAGAGTCCTTAAGAGGCAAGGCTGACAATGGAACTACGAGTGTACCGAGGTCTCATGGGGCTCGGGTGATAAAGACTGGGCTGAGTCTTGACACTCACGTAAATGGCGGCCAAGCCACGGCGCAGAAGTGATGGCAGGAATAAAGCTATGAAAATGGAAGGAGAAAGGGTGTGGTCAGGTAGCTAGTTCAGCATGGTTGAATCCCAGAGAGCCTCACAGGCCATACAGAGAGCTGACCCTTCACACTAGTGAGAAGACCTGGAAAATTTTAAGCTGGCAAATGATGTAGTTAGATGTGTGCTTTCTGAAACTGCAGCCTGGAAGCAGTGGGGGAGGAGAGGGCAAAGGCAGGCGACAGGAAAGCAGGAGATGATAGCATTCCCAGCGCGTGCCGTGGTGATGGTGGGCCTGGGCTGGCGGGGGAGGAACAACAGCAGGACTGGGAGGTGAATGTGGGAGAGGAGGAAGCAGCAGGCAGGTGGGAGTGCAGGAGAGGCAGAAGCAGAGAGTGCCACCTGGACTTTCAGCATCAGTCATGGACACTGACCAAACTCTAAACAAACTTCAGCCTTCACAGAAAGGCCTTTTGTAACTTCTTGGCAGCTGTTTTTCTGGCAGGTTGATGGGAGACAATGATTAACTTAATTATATATTCTGCAGCAGGAACTCTAAAGGGTGTCACCAAAAAGGCACAAGATAAAGGCAGAGCCAATGAAAGTATACTGAGGTTGTTCTGGAAAAAACGACCTGGGCTGGAACCAACCTGTAAATGCCACTTCACTGGTGGCAGGGCTCTCAAAATACTCCTGTCTGGCCTCTGGAGTGTGGTAGAGAGAGTAGAAGGGAGTAGTTACCTACGGGGGCAAGAGCCAAAAGACTGTAAAGAAGGAAGCTCTAAGGGAGATTCATGGTCACGAGGGTTTGGCCGTGTGCAAGGTACAGTTCTGAGGAAGCAGAAGCAGACAGGCCTAAGTAAAGCAGACAAGCAGAGACAGGATGGGGCAGGTGAGCCCGATCATGAGGTGCTACCAACTCAGATACTGTTCCATGAGGCCTCTGCCAACCACCTTTTCCTGGGACCCCAGGCACACATGGCCTTCAGATACACTTAAGGTTCTTAAGTAACTGATATATATACACAAATATATATTTGTACACACTTAAGGTTACTTAAGGTTCTTAAGTAACTTATATATATACACAAATATATACTTGTATACACTTAAGGTTACTTAAGGTTCTTGCGGGGAAGAGGGAGTCTTCCAAAAGGGCATAACGAAACTTCTGGAGCCGATGGATATATCTGCCTTATTGATCATGGTGATGGGGGCTGGGGAGGAGGAGGGAAGAGGCAGAGGCAAGAGAATTAAGATCCAGGAGATCCAGGTATGAATCTAGTCTTGTTACTTACAGCTATGTTACCCCGGTGGTAAAGTCACTCAACATTTTTCTTTTTTTTTTTTTGCGGTACGCGGGCCTCTCACTGTTGTGGCCTCTCCCGTTGCGGAGCACAGGCTCCGGACGCGCAGGCTCAGTGGCCACGGCTCACGGGCCCAGCCGCTCCGCGGCATGTGGGATCTTCCCGGACCGGGGCACGAACCCGCGTCCCCTGCATCGGCAGGCGGACTCTCAGCCACTGCGCCACCAGGGAAGCCCCACTCAACATTTTTAAGTCCTAATTTCCTCATCTGCAAAAAAGGCCTAAAACCATCTAGCACCAGGGCAGTTATGAGGATTAAAAGACTCTTTGCACAGGAGAAACTGCTAGCACAGTGCCTGGTATGCAGGAAACCCACGATGAACGCTAACCTGATCGGATTCTACCCCTCTTTCTAACTTACACAAACGGTTATCAAAAGCTTAACTCTTTCAGAACTACCAATGCAGTGGGCAACCGATAATAACTCAGTACTTTGTTTTTTTGACCTCTAGTTCAAAGCAAATCAATTATGAAACAAGCAATTATACTGCAAATGAAATTCAAAATGACACCATAAAACTGTTCACATGCGCATCTTCCATGAACTTCACTGCCATGTCAATAAGAAGTGTACTGGGCTTCCCTGGTGGCGCAGTGGTTGAGAGTCCGCCTGCTGATGCAGGGGACACGGGTTTGTGCCCCGGTCCGGGAGGATCCCGCATGCCGCGGAGTGGCTGGGCCCATGAGCCGTGGCTGCTGAGCCTGTGCGGAGGCCCGCGTACCGCAAAAAAAAAAAAAAAAAAAAAAAAAAAAAAAAAGTGTACTAAGTAGCACATTTTCACTTATTATACTTCACTAGAAATTCTATTCTAAAAGGAGGAGAAAAGAGAACCTACATTTTCTGTTTGCAGGCACTGTGCCAAGTATTCTTCCACTTACTCTTCCAAATAACCCTTTAAGGTAGGTACTACCCCTTACACCCATTTTACAAATCCAGGAAACCAAGGCTCAGAGAGGGAAAATGACTAACCCAAAGGCATATGGCCAACAGCCAGAAGGACTGAGATTCAACATAGTTTTGTCTAACTCCAGAGCCCATGGATTTTTCACTCAAGACAGCAGAACCTCCAATTAACATCCAGAAACAGTAATGATACTTGTCTAGTCCTTAGATATAACTGGTTAATCACTCATGGGTTTATCTTTTTAAAGTACCTCTAAAATTCTTCAAAGTTGCAAACATATTGCTTAAATAATGCTACTCTATCATTCCATCATTCATCTGGCTTGTTAAGAACATCCTGATGAATTTTTCTAATACAGAATGTACATTCATCGAATCCCAAAGCAAAAAGCCTATCAAATTCACTGTATCAGTACTACATTCAAATGTTTATATCTCCCTAAAATACATGCATAAAACCTCTCAGCAAACAGAATGAGTCAAATTGTTTTTTAACCACCTTGTATGTCAATAAAAAAGATACCATTTAACTTAATTTTCCCATCAGGCCATTTGTTGATTGTAAATCTTAACTGAAACAGACCAAGAAAAGGCATTTTAATTTTCTTTTAACATTTTGGGGCAAGAAGTAGTCAGAGGATAAGAGAGCAAACTTTTGTTAAGCCTGACTGCAATTTACAAATATGGTCCTCCTAACAATTCCTTCAGGTACTGACTTTAAGCCCATTTTACAAATGAGTTTTATATTTTACAAACTGGGGCTACAGGTGTTACAGAAAAAGCAAAAATCAATCTTCAACCTAAACCTCTTCCAAGTCCATGCTACACTTTCCATCATGCCCTGTTCTTATTCCTCTACCACCCCAATTCAATTTATCTGAGTTAAAAGAAACTAATATATTTGTCAAGGAATCAAAGTTAATGAGTCCTTAAGTCTTTTCAGCATTCCAATATCACCACAGTTCTGATTTTAGAAAAAAACATATTCCAACATTATGACAGGGTGACGACGACTGAGTGTGATTGTGTTCTACAGATACAATGTTCATTGCAAATATTTTCAAAAATCTGTACTACTAGGTGGAATTTTAAAATATTTATTTAGCACAACTTCATATCATTTTTAAAAATTTTTGTTTCTGCACAATTTCAGGGTTAGGGGAGAGTGGTATAAATTACCTCACAGAAACCAGCAAGTAACATTATCTGTTAAGGTTAAAACTTTAACTGCCTTCCTGAGGTATGCTGCTGGGGTCTCATTACAGCAGGTAATATCACATTCTGCCATGCACAACACACTAAGTACCAGCATCTCCCAATTACATTGTAACGTAAATCTCAAAGGACATTTGAAAACTCTACACAGCTCCTGCACCCACTGCCGAAACACAACCACCTCTAATGGAACGTGGCAGCTTTCTAAACTAATATTCACACGCAGGGACAGGGATGCTAAGCGCGGCCTTATCCCACACTGAAGAGCGGATGCTAATTAAAAGCCCACACTGACTCGGGAAATGACCACTCAGACAACTTTAGACACTGTCTGGAGTTTTGTTTTCCTATTTCCAAACATGTTCAGCTGCCCAAACTTCCAGGATTACACAACTGAGAGAAAGTTAGAGCAGGAGTCCTCACACCTTTGTATGTGGTGATGTCCCTCTTCTGGAATAGCTTCCTCTCCTCTTCAGTCTCCCTACCCCACCCCTTCCTCAAACCCCAAGACAAAAAGAGTTTCAAGTGAGGAGTCACATACTCTTTGAGGCCACCTTAAAGTTCCCCAGACAGATTTCACCAATTCCTCTGATTGTGACCACTACGCCCCCCTTATATGCACCATTCTCGTACTTTCAGTACTGTTTGTGGGCGTGTCCACCACTCCACTAGGCTGTAAATGTCACTAAGAAAGGGCCCTGCCTCATAATCAGACACAGAGCTTGGCACCTGGTTGGAGATGACTAGAACTCAGGTGAATGGATCTCAAGGCCGCCCTTCACATCTCAGAAGGACCACCATCTCTCAATAGTTTGCAGAAGCCTTAATGGTGACTCTAATGGGGATATAGAAGATGTTCTTCAGGTGGTGTAGGTACCAGGAAACTTCTGGTTTCTTTGCCCACTGCTCTTTTGCCTTTGCCAATTTTTATGTGTCTCAGAGGTCTTTGAGAAAGCACCTTTTTAAAAAAGCCTTCAAAACAGCAGAGGTATCCAAGGTACATTTGTTCTTACTGTAATCATTTGGCTATTTCTGGAACTGTTTTTACTTTGGTTAGCAAAACCTAGACTTGATACAGGCTGAGATGCAAAAAAAAATAACTGTCATAATAGTAGTAATGGCTTTGAAATATCTCATCTAAGCCAACTTTCTCATACCTCTTAAGAATTGCCAATCCCTTCAAATATTGGCAGTTCCATTTATTCAGGTCTTCCGATACATAAAATTTGCTGACTTTTCCCCCCTTGAGTTGATACAGATATCTGAAAACCTTATAAAAGCTTTTTTTTTGGCTAGAAATGAAACTTCTCTGCCTGTGAAAATTATAGGGGCATTTTTAAATTACCATATGTTTTAGATTAGAAGGTAAAAACAGTACAGCAGCCCATGAAAACGTTCCAGCCCATGAAAGCTTACAATTAACTCATTAAAATACAGTTCAAGCCCTCAAGTTCCCCTATTCTTGTAGGCAGCGGTCCCATTTAACATTTAAATATCCCGTGTCAGTAAGTTTACCATTTTTATGTTCATTTACATGTACAATGTAAACATACATAGGTACCACATTTAAATATTTAGCCCCAAATGTTATTTTAAACTTAATTTTTCCACAGAGCTATTTGATTTTTTAAAAATAAGAAGACAAAACTTCCCCAAAATCCTTAATCACATTTCAGTGTACACTAGCGAATGTATAATGTGTGGCTGCTTTGCACACCCACATGCCCACTACCTCCCCCTTTCTAATATCGCACACCACACAAGTATAATAAACCATGTTAATATTTCATACCACTGTGAAATATGCTGGAGTATCAATTCAACATCTGCTGTCTTTAGGGTCTGGGAGTCCCGCAGAGACACTTTCAATTTGTAATTGAGTTCTATGCTGAATTAATCAGCAGTTTATCTTTTTTACTAAAATAACATCTTCACCACTAACCCAGATTTACATTAACAATTTATGCCAAATTACCTGCCAAGGCAAAACTTATAAGATTCTAAGCTACCATCCAGTAACACTCAGTCCTATATTTCATTTCTTATATTTCTCTAATCTATACACAAGAAAAGTAGAAATCCATTGTTCAAGAGCTTGCAAGTCTCTACCCACAGATGACCTCCTGGATTTGAGACAGAGCCTCACTTCTGACAGTGAAATTCAAGCAGCCGGCATGGAGGGTGTGGGTTCCCATCTTCTCCTGAAAGCCACCGTTCAATGTTTTTATGATTCAAAATTTTTACAAAATAAGATTTCTAGAATGGAATGAAATCAGTAAGTAATAAAAGAGCTTCTTTTATTTCTTTCCCCAAGGAGCTATGACATTCCAAATCTTGGCTTGGCTTGAGTAACAAAAAAGACAACCTACATAAAGAAAACATCTTTTAGTACCTTAAATTATGTCCCTGAGACCCAAGTTAGCAAAGGCAATTCAATTTGATAAGAGATAAAGAAGTCTATTTTTCTCTTTGATATCATGATGCTGAATATATTAGCAATAACATCTTCCTTTTAATTCCACCTGTACAGTTGTAAGTCACCAAACATTTATTTCTATCCAGCATTATCCCTAGCTCCTACCTCTCTCTGATTCAAGAGTCTCTGGTCACAAAGAAGTTACATTCTGTCTGCTGGATCCTTGCCACAGGTGCAGCAAGCAACATACTTTGTGAAATATTTCTCCTATATAGTATATTTTCCCCTACCTTTCACAGTTATAGTAAATATGTAAAGCAAAAACATCTCAAATGGAACACCTGCTCCAAAGAAATACATCATAAATAATTACCTATCTACTACCAAGTAAATTAATCCCTTGTTTTCAAGCTACTTTGCCCATAGCTGTTTAAGAAATTTCCACCGTCATACAGAATGGTCTCTTTCAATACTACCTCTGAATTACAGCACCAAGTGTATGCATTCAGCTGGTACCCAATTAGCACCTGCTGATCGATTACATATTATTGATTATATAAGAAAATGAAATTCAGTGTATACACAGCAGGGTAGAAGACCTGGAAAAATTTTTGCACAGAAATATTTTTGGTGGAAAAATCAACAACGAGTTTTCAGAGTCAGTAACTATGGCAGTATATACCATTTGCAGTGTTCTCATTACTCTTCAAAGAACTCGAAATGGAGAACTTCAAATTTTACAGAGGGTCAATTCCCTTAGATTTGTTGATTCTTGAATTCCAGAGGCCTGGCCCCAAGTGGCCATTTCTAAGTCAAGGAAGATGAAGGAATCCAAAGGGAGAGAAGCAATTATGTACCTGTGACATTCCAAACTCTGTATGGTAGGGAGCAAAGTCCTGCTCTTGAATCATCAGGTGAAACAGCAGAGAAAACTTCCATCTGCCTTACAAAACACCACAAAATGAAAATGTGAGCAAGAAGAGCCAAGGGAGTAACCTTAACTCAAGAAGTCCTTTTCTGCCTCTCCAAAGCTGGCCCACCAGTGGGTTCAAATTCAGGAGAACAAACTCACTCTTTCAAAAGGGGACAACTCAAAACATCTGATGCTGGTGAGAAGCTTTAAACCATCAACAGGGTCTTATCATCTACTCTAAAGGTTGAATGGTAATTCTCCAAATCACTCACTGAACCATAAGGCCAACTTCAGTATCTGTTCATTTCTAAAATTAAGTCTTTAACTCCACTGGAAATCACTACCAGGAATAATTCTATACAGGGCCCCAGGGATTATATCTTTGGATTCTGACACCTCTAAAAACTTTTTTTTAACGTTAAATACAACGAGAGAAAATTACTGGGGAAAAATTAATACATTCTTGATCTAACAAAAAAGACGCACTTTACTATGTCTAATGTTTCAGGTCTTAAGGAAAACCAATAAGCAGGAATTAGGACCAAAAGCAAATGACAGAAACAGCCTCAGGGAGAGCCTCTAAAAGGGACCTTCCAATAGTTAAAGACACAACCATCCCAATTACTGCCCAAATCCAGTGCATAAAGAAGTGTGTCAAATGTTTCAATAGTTACATTTAAACATTTCTGTAGTTGCATTAGTTCTTAACCAATAAGGAATCCATCAGTTAAGACAATGAGACACCAACTCACACCCACCAGGATGGCTATAATCAAAAAGCCAAATGATAAATGTTGGCAAGGGTGTGAGAAACTAAAATCTTTATACACTACTAGTGACCCAGCCACTTTGTAAACCGGTCTGGCAGTTCCTCAAAAAGTTAAACATAGAGAGTTACCACATGACTCAGCAATTCTACTCCTAGGTATATATATATACCCAAGAGAAATGACAATATATGTCCACACAAAAACCTGTACACAAATGTTCACAGCAGCACTATTCATAATGGTCAAAAAGTGAAAACAATCCAAATGTCCATTAACTAATGAATGGGTAAATAAAATGTGATATATTCATACAATGGAATACTATTCAACCATAAAAAATGAAGTATCAATACATGCTACAAGGATGAAATATTACGAAAATACTGTAAGTTAAAGAAGCCAGTCACAACAGACATATTGTATGATTCCTATTGTATGAAATGTCCAGAACATGCATAACTGTAGAGACAGAAAGTAGATGCGCTGTTACCTAGGGCTGGGAGGGCTGAGGGGAAATGGGGAGTGACTGCTAATGGATATGGCATTTCTTTTGAGGGGGATGAAAATGGTCTAAAATGGATTATGGTGATAGCTGCACAGCTCTGTGAATATACTAAAAACCACAGAATTGTACACTTAAAGTAAGTGAGCTGTATGCATGTAAACTATATCTCAATGAAGCTGTTATTAAAATAATAAGGCATCCAACATTTTTAGAACAGAGGACCTAAAAAAAAGTCAAAACATCTAGTGACATGTCACCCATCAATCAAAGAATTCACATTCTGATAGTAATTTTTTTAAAGCTAGAGATCACAAGAAACAAAAATGTCAGCATAGATTCTTAGGAACATTTCATAAGAATTAATTTTGGCTTTAAGTATATATATTTTTTCCCAGATATACAAGATACCTAAACAGATGTAGTACCAGACAAATATAACCTTAAAATCTAAAAATCTGGAAAAGTGAGTCAAGTTCAGCTTATCAAGCTGACACCTATTAAACTGCTACAAGAAAAACAGTCTTAAACACCATCAATATCAATACAGACAGGAAAATCATTGTTTATGATAGCTATCGAGGGCAAGTTTTTTGTTTTGTTTTGTTTTGTTTTTAATTTTGCATTTACTTAAAACTCTGTTTGATGCTAGCAGGGTTCAAGTCACACAGGAAGGTGCTCGGCTAAACACTGATCATCTTCCTTGATCTCCATTGTCTGCTGTGTGGGTTCCGCCAGCAAACCTCCCAGTGAGTGGTCACCTTCCTATGGAGTCATTAAACCTCTGAATGTCAGCTGGTGGGATTAGCCAGCAGCTTCCACACCTGAGCCCCCGTGGCAGGGACAGAGGCATTTGGATCAAGATCACTAATGAATACAGAATTCATATGCCGCTTGTCAGGGCTCCTGAGCTGAGTCGCACAGATGCAACCTAAATAAGACGGAGGACAGAACAATTGTTGACGAAGATTAAAAAGTTCTGGCAGTTGGGGTAAAAAGAACACCTCATTATTCAAATATGATAGTCTTGCTTATTTATTTATTTTTGGTTCAAGTTATTCATGATTTGCCTCAAATGGACAAATGCCATTCACCAATATTTAAAGGCTTATTGGTCTCATTACTAAATTTGAAGAAGGCTATGCCATCTGAACATTAGCTATATAGAGAAAAACAGCTCCCCTGTAAATATTTGAAAACTCTGAGGGAAAAAACAACCTCAGGATATTTGCGGGGGAGGACAATTAAAAGATGAAAATAAATTCTGATGAATTCAAAGAGAAGAAAAAAAAAACCTTCCATAGCCAAATGACTTACTTATATTTCCCAATATCTCTGTATTTCTAACTTTGCATCTTTCCATCCCTGGGTTCCTTCCAGTCACTGAGCTCACCAAAGAGGTTTATACACCTCCTCTGACATTCGTCTGGCTTTGTGCCATCTTCACAAGACCTCGTCAGAGAAAAGGAATAGCCCAAGCAGCCCACACCTCTGCTCACCTGGAATAAGATGTCTTCCCCACTCTGTTGTCAAAGAACTACAGGCCTAGCAAAGAGGCAGAAGAGCAGGGTGATCGATCACATCGGAGGGCCAGACTGACGAGGGTTCAAACCATGATTCCATCGCTGCCCAGCTGTGTGACCTCGGGTAAGATATGCGACCTCCCTACACCTTATTTTTCTTCTCAACAAAACAGGGATAACAAAGTACAGACCTCACACGATTGTTGAAAAGTAAATAAGATGATGCAGACAAAGCTGTTAGAAAAGAGTTTGGCACAGCATATGCACTCAAAAAGCATCAGCTATTATGACTGCTGTGTTTTCAATACCTTCTCCCCATAGCAAAAAGGCAAATATTTCCATAGCCTGTGCTGTCTGTTAAACAGGCTTCTTCTACTGTCATGACCACTAGCTAGGCCTGTCTCCGATTTTAAGCTTTCAGATAAGAAAGAAGAATCATACCTAGGACTTCCCTGGTGGCGCAATGGTTAAGAATCCTCCTGCCAATGCAGGGGACATGGGTTCGAGCCCTGGTCCAGGAAGATCCCACATGCCGCGGAGCAACTAAGCCTGTGTGCCACAACTACTGAGCCTGTGCTCTAGAGCCCGTGAGCCACAACTACTGAGCCCACGAACCTAGAGCCCGTGCTCCACAACAGGAGAAGCCACCACAATGAGAAGGCCGCGCACCGCAACGAAGAGTAGCCCCTGCTCGCCGCAACTAGAGAAAGCCCGCGTGCAGCAACGAAGACCCAACACATCCTAAAATATAAATTTTTTTAAAAAAAGAATCATATCTATCTATATCATCAAGCCTGACACAAGTACAAATAATCATGTTAGTCGTTGCTATGTGATGTTTGTATCCTACTACTGAATTACTAAAAAATAGAGGCAGCTGCCATATTTTAGAGCCAATTTTGTGTGAGCCATCATATGAAGTGCTTTACAGGCCACACCTAATCCTGACAGCAACCCACAGGCAGGTCTCTGGATCCCCGTCTTCTGGATGAACAGTGCCGGGCCATGGCTTGCCCACAGTCGTGCCGTGCGTACAGTGGAAACACACTCACAGCCCAATCCTCTAGCTCCTAAGCTCCTGTGCCCTTTTCCATCTGACCACACTGAACTCATGCTCTATGCTTCCCCTTGGGACCAGTCTGTGCCAAACTGAATAGATTCTTTTTTTTTTAATCAAAATAATGCAGATCTCTTTCACCACTGTCCATCTGCACGGCACAAATAAATCTGAAACTTCAGTGTCTACTATTAGACTTAAACAAACAAAAAACTACAGTCACTTCTAAAATTTGCTATAGAACACCATATTGGTATCAACTCTTTCATTATGTAAAGTGGATCTATAGCTGCCTGCAATGACAGATTAATTCTGTTTCCTCCGTAGCTACGTGTTTGGCATCACGTTTGTGAGGTAAACACAAGCCTTTAGGGCGATAGCTGCTCACATCTTTAGCAATAAGGGCTTCTCTAGAGGCCAGCACTTGCCAAGTGATGAAATATGACTCCATAAATCAGACGGCTGAAGTGGCACTTGTATACGTCACCATCTATCTTTGCAGCTTCTCTCTAACGGGTATAGGGTAAGAGCTCATCCCTCGGTACTGTGACCAGAAAAAGGACCATCACAGTTGGCACTGACTAAGCATGTGCTACTTAAAACTGAAGACACACTAAGACTGGGGGGGGGGGGAAGATCCTGCTGGTGTTAGCACGCCTCAGGCAGTGGTAGAAGCTTCAGCAACTCATCTTCAAAAGGCAGAGAGCCAGAGCTCTAGAAACCTGCAAAAATTGGCTAAGCCTGCAGTCTTCATTTCTTTAAGTTGAGCATCTTCAAAGTCTAGAATTCTAACTGTAGGGCACAGCAGCTGCCACTGCAGATCTGATCCTCTCAGCTTTTGGCAGCTCTCAACTTGAGATTCTAGCAAAAGAATTTTTCAAGTTGCTATTATTGCCTGTCATGGATTTATAAATATTGTGCACTATCTGCTGTGGCATGGCTCTCATGGGACGCCAAAGCATGCCAAATGCGTAACAGAATGAAAAACAGTTTCTATTCTTCAAATAAATGCTAATTTTTTTTAACTGTGCTCACATGATGTGTTTGTTGACCAACTTCAATAGTACAGAATATGTATCAGAGAGGGGAAAAAAGCTGATTGTCTTTTCCAGCAGTATTCAGCTGCTACTTTCATTAAGCTTGTTTAATTAGATTCCAGATGCTAATTTGCAAGTTGATACCAGAGGGTGCAGGACAGTTTGCCTTTGAATCATCTCCCTGTGATGTGAGGGTCCTGCCGCACACCGCTACCCTTCAGCAGCCCTCGCAAGCTTTCTGACAATTAGTGCAAAGAGGGGACAGTACTGCTCTTGACAGACTAAATATTAATCTTCTACCCATTTTTATGAATTATAATCTTCAAGAGTTTAAATTTCTCACTAGGCCAAATGGAAACATTCCTTCTTACAAAGAAACAGGATGGAAGGAAAACTAACCTAAGCTATCAGATTCATTTCCTTAACCCTCCCCACCCTAAAATAAAAGTTTTTATTTCATCAATTTTCAAGATACATACTCGCACGAAGCTAACACCATATTTCCAGATACAATGGTCAAATTCCTCATACTTAACTAGAAAATGGACTCAGAAGGCCACAGTGTGTTTATCACTAATTTCCTGTCCAGCTAGCCTGTGGATAATAACCAGGATAAGGGGCTTAGTTCTTATGCCAGCCTTAACAATAGGTAAAAAAAAAAAAAAAAAATTCTAGGGGAATGGCTCCACACAATTCAACATCACCAAAAAACCCTCTAATACAACTGACCTCTTGTCATTAGGTCAACTCACACATTTCAAAATCCACTATTCTGCTAATACACAGGTACAGTGTCCAAATAAGCACCTTTGCTGATAAAAACAAAGCATGAGATTTATCAGCAGTAATACAATTTTTTAATGCCTTCATTTTTATCAATCTGAGTACTATGAACACTAAAGGTGAAGTTATCAAACTGTTTCAAAGGAAGGTAAATCTGGGACCAACTAAGAAAGGTTGCTCTGACACATTTTTATCCACTCATTCAACAAATACTGACTGACTACCTACTACACACCATTTTAGGTGTGAGGAAATAGAAACGAATAAGCACAGTTCCTGCCCTCAGAGAACTTCCAGGCTAACAGCAAGGAGAAAAACAAGAAAATGAGCCTCCCAAGACTAGGAGAGGCAGTGTTTGGGCCACAACTGGATGAGAATTTTAAAAGATTTTTAATGGGACTTAAACTCACAGTTAGCTGGCAGTTTCTCTGAAACCCTGAGTCAGAGCTTTTACCTGAAGCAAATCACCGGTTCAGATTACTTCAAAAGGCAGAAGCCCATCTTAGGCATTTATGAATCCCAGCTAGGTTTCACTGTTCTGCTTTTTGGCCTGTAATTTCCCAATGAGCATCTGCCCTTTGGCCCATCTTCATTTTGGCCGTGTACTCAATGGGGTGTTTGCTTTGTTGACTCTGGCCCAATACTGTGTATTAATTGAGAAACGTACTAGTTATCTTCTTCTGTTATCTCAAAAAAAAAAAAAAAAAAAAAAAAAAGTTCAACACTGTCCAGATGGGAGGAAGAGAAAGTCCCCTCCATTTCCCAGGTGGTTTTTGATGACTCAGATTTTGCTGTAGCTCCGGGTTATCCTGTCAAGTCTACAAACAGGTACTGAACATCAGGAGCTGAAGAAGAGAGATGATTTCATGGTCCCTGCCCTCAAGGGTCTCCCCTCTCTCGGCAAGTAGCGGAGATGCCCCTGAAAACAGCCATAAAACAATGGGACAGGTGTGTACAATGCAGTACAGGAACACAAATAAATGAGGAAGCAGGTGAGAGCACTGCTGGCAGGCACCGGCAGCGAGCAGGATTCTACAGCAAGCAAGTACACACTGTATTCAAAGAACAGCAAGCAGGCGAGAAGGGTTGAAGTGGAGCAGGAATGCAGCCCTATGTTTCCTAAAGTTTAATATTCATACCCCTGGGCTTACATGATGGTGATACATGAATACATTTTTTATTTATATTAATAGTATGCACTCATTTTCATGTCTTGGGGGGAAAAATAACCAGCACATCAAACCCAGGATTTCATAGATACAAACTGTATTTTAAAAATAAATTTAAATTAAACAGGTGAACTGGAGTGGCTGTAGGGAAGGAAGAGAGGAAAGGGAACTGACTGGAAAGGAGAACTTCTGCAGTGAAGGAAATGTTCTGTCTTGATCTGATTGACGGTTACTTGGGTAATTACAAATGCCAAAATCTATCGCACTATACACTTCAGATCTGTGCATTTTATGTAAATGATAACTCAATTTATAAAACAGTGAGCTGAGGTAAAAGAAAATTTTCAAGAAAAATAACAGTAGAGGTGGCATCCAGACATGGCAGAATCCTTAAATGTAGTGTTCAAATGACAAGTTCAAGACTAGCCCTGTCCAATGGAAATATGTGAACCACATATGTAGTTTTAAATTCTCTAGTAGCCACGTATAAAAAAGTAAAAATCGGTGAAAAAAATTTAGTAATATTTTTATTTAACCCAATATACTTAAAATAGTATTGTTTCAACATGTAACCGTATTACTAATGAGATATGTTTTTAAATTTTTTGTACCCAGTCTCTGAAATCTGGGATGTTCTCTACTTGCAGCACCTCTCAATTCAGACTAGCTACACTCAAGTGCTCAACAGCTACATGTGGCTGGTGGCTACCACACCAGACTGTGCAGCCGAAGACAATGAGAAAACATTAAAGGTTTTTAAGGAGGCAGGGACTTTCATTCCATAAATACTACAGTCTAGGCCCAGCACTGTCCAAGGCACAGGTTTGTAGTTTAGAAAAAAAAAAAAAAGACTATGGGCTTTTCCTAATTTATTTGTTTTAACCATAAAGCCAAGAGTTTGTTTCATGAGTCTGGCCTAAAAATCACTGTTTGGCAAACGATTTGTAATTATGATAGCCTGAAACTTCCCCTCCCAATGCAATTCTCTACGAAGTGAGCAGCAGTTACTGTCCTGGCAATCCATGCAAGACCTGAGAGGCAGAAATGCTCTCCTGGGTTTGTTTGAGACACGTCCAGAATCCTTTCCCCTACTGAAGGGAAATAAGCAGACTTAGTCATCCAACCCTTCAGTCTCAAAATAGACAAGAAAGAAAAGTTATGGAGGGCTTCTTGCCACAGAAAGACAGAAAGCCTCCCTGGAAAGAAGAGAAATAAAAAGTTTGGAAATTTGAAACCAAACGTTTCCATGAGTTCTATGCAAATGCAGAGCCAGAAATGACACCCTGGCCGAATTCTCTTGCACAGCAAAGTCACTGAAACAGGGTTCTCTCAACTTTCCTAAGCAGTCTCGGCCTTCCACTGAAACCACATCACTTAATCTTCACCAGAAGAAAGCAGGGTGGCCAGCAGTTAGTTGCTTGGTCTTCACAATAATTTTAGTATCTATTAATATCCCTTTAGATTTTTAAAAGTATTACCTTTGCCTTCTATTTACTTTTAAACTAGCAAGTACTACCTTCTCCTTAATAAAGTGACTTTTGTTGAGTGTCAGTCTGTGTCAGGTGTCAAAGAGTTCAGTGAATAAAAACCACTCACCTGAAATTGTAAATTTAATTAACAATCTGAAATGGGAATTTAGTCAACCTGTTTCAAGGTCTCGCAGCTAATACAAAACAATAAGTGGTCTGAATTATAGATAAAATTGATCTAAGGAACACAACTCTTCAGACTGATAATATCAGAAATTTTATTGAAGGGATGATTCACATTTCCCTTTGCTTCCCTAAATCAGCAATATTAAATTTATGGCCTTTGAATCATTTCAAATCCAAACTCTAAATAAATAATATAAAATTACTTTAGCAGAGTGTTAAAATCACGTTTAATATACCTCATGCTTTCAACTTTTTATGCAATTCTCATTTTTCTTTAACATATGGAAGTCCCAATCAATTGGAAACGGACACAGCTTTCAAGAAAATTTGAAAAGATTAATGTGGTTTAAAGGAGGGCCTGACATTACTGAGGTGATTTTCTAAATGAAAATCATCAGTCTTTCTCTCTATACCTGCATTAGTTCTAATGGATTTGTGGAGCATTAGGAATTCCTCTCCTTTAGTTTGAAAACTGGGAGATCGTTTTTAATTTTTCTTTTTAAGTGACCTAGTATAACTTATTTTTCCTCTGTACTTAAGAACCCCAAACAGAAAATAATGCTGATATGGGAATAAATGTTCACATTGAGAAATGAGAACAGAATTCTAATCTCATTTACAGTTGATACTTGGACCTGTTTACTATTCTTAATTGGAGCAAGACTATTGTTTCTAGTACAAAACACCTAGCTAAATTCTATCTTTAGTCACACGTTTTAATTCCTGCAGATAATTCAAGAAAGGGGAGAAAACTAGCCCTCAGTGACCAAGTCCCGTACATGTGCTATCCTCAAATACCAAGGGTGTAGCGGCTTCTGGCAGGAGACCCCCGTCCTGGCTGAGGAGTATCCACGACCCTACATTCTCTGCTCTCCTGGCACCTGGCCCAAACCTGAAGATCAGAGAGCTTCAGAGCTCCAATGACACTTAATGCTCTAATGACAATGAGCTAGAGAAGAACAAAAATTTTTAAACATGCAATCTTTTCCAAAGATGATTAGGCATAAAGCACTGTCAAAAAGTAACTCCCAGAAACACGCCCTGGTATCTACACAAAACACTACTGCAAAAGCAGGAAGAGCAGAAACCTACATATTAAGGAATAGGGTAAACCACGCATAAACAGCCTAATAACTGTTGAAAACAAGTTGATATTACCCATGAAAAAACTAACATCTATCAAAAAAACAAGGGCAGATGATGAGGGCTGCCTTCAGGACGTAATGTGTCTACAAGCTGGTTCAGCAGCAAGGATAAAGCACAGTGGAGGAATAACATGGTACCATAAAGTATCCAAGCATACTGAAGACTCCTTCCAAAGCGACAATGAAAGACCTGTGGCTTGTTCTTGGAGATTCTGGGGTCTAGGGGTTTGCTTAATGGAGGTACATCTATCATTAAAGCAGACACAGGTGGAATGTCATTCAGAAGATACCACCCTCCCCACTACCAAAGAAAATATAATAAAAGAATCTCTTATAAATATATGTGAGACACCAGATACATCATGCTCTGATAATAGGCCACTGCACACATGGTATTGTCCCCATCTTCTGCCAAACGCAGAACAACCTATAGGGATTTTTCAAACTGCCCGCATTTCCCAGCCAGGTCTGTGTGACATGCAAAGACATACATAGTTTCTCTATTCTTAGTGAAAAAACAAAAAACCTGTCATTTTGAGATATTGTGATAATGCATAAGAAAACATGCTACATTACAGCAGCATTTACAGCCAAGAAGATTCCCAGACAGCCCAAAGGCCAGAGCAAAAAGCTGAACAGTGCAGGCTCCTCAAGCCTGAGGGAGGGCATAGCAAGGCCACTCCAAAATGAAGCTTTCCCAAGTAACCAGTCTTCTCAGCAAACATAGTACCTGTGCCAAAGAGCATTCCAACTAACAGCAGTGCTGTTCAAACTTTGGAGGAATCAGCAATCAATTTGTAAATGTCCAACATACAACTAGAAAGATAATGTGAAAGAGAATAAAACCGTAGGAACTTACATACCTCCATATCTGGCCTAAATTTATCTTCAAACACGGCCATTGCTGCTAAGGAGCCAGAACCTGTAGGAAAAAAGATGCATTTTTAGCATATTTACCAACTCCCAGCTTCTCCATCTCAAGTTTACCTCGGGGCAGCAAAAATGGCAAAACACACCGAATGTCACATTCAAGTACAGTGTAAGTATTAATACTATAGGGCCACAAAAACCAGGTAAACACTGCTCTTCAAAAGCCTGGAGTCACACTTACCACGATCTCGGGTAAACCTGCAACTGGCCCTACTTCTACTATTGACAGGAGTAACTGTAAATTATTCACAATAAAATCCTGAAGCATGAAAATGAGGTTATGGATAATTTGTATTTGTTCAAAAAGTGAATGCCACATAATTTCATATATCCTGTGCTGTGACTCTTGTGCTCCAAAGCTGTGCCTTGGCAGGCTGCTGGGTATAGCGCTAAATACCAAGCCAGTTAGAAAGAATAGATTGTTTTAATGAGCTGGCCCTGGCAGAGTCACCTTGACACACGGGGAAGAAACTACAGCACCAGCAATGGTAATAGGACTGTGAGCTACGGCCACCAGGTTATTCCAGCTACAACTGTAAAACACTTTATTATGTGGCATTTATTTGGAGCTATTATTTTTAGTTCGTACTTTGAGGAGTAACAGCTGAGTAGACAAAATGACAAAGAAACAAAAATTTATTATCACAATGGCAAATGGCTGAAAGGTTATGCTGCATAGATATTAACAGACAGCAAATTTCTCCCTACAAAAGTAGGATGTAAAGCCATTACAAATAAGTATGAGCTCCCTTTGAATGGATATAAAAGGCAGCTCAGCACTATGAAAATTTAAACTTGCTTTGTTCAGAAACCAGAGAATCTTTAGAAAACCATCATCTTGTCTTTACAGGGTCCTGGCAATATTTTAGGATACTCTACTTTTGGAGAGAGGACAGAGTTGCCCACAATTTTTTACTCCAATTAGAAGATTTTTTTGGCATTTATTACTTTTTAACTTGTTTTGCATAACACTATCTATTTAGCTGGGTCACAGAGAAAACCATATTTTCTATTTAAAATGATTTGTGTACATCGCTTGACCACCTCAATGGTTTAGCAAAGGAAAAAGGCAGCGATTAAACAGTTTCAAATGAGGTGTCCTGCTGATTTTATCAAGTCTGCTGAATGTATAATGAAAAAGGAGAAGCTGACAGCATCGCTGCATTGAGAAAATAGAGACTACCTTATCTGAACCATTTAAGGAGGTCCAATTATAGATCAAATTTAAAGGGCAGAAACAGCAGATTTACAGACACAAATCAATGAACATGGTAATCCCAATGAATATGACAGATACTCCTGTTAGGGAATATTGCTGTGGTTGAGGATCATTACCTTCACAGCACCGGATACATCACATCTAAAGCAGTGGGAAGCTACGAGCATAGACGGCATTACAGGCAATGACTATTCATTTAAGCTTTGGGAGCAAAAGGCAACCCCATTTTCCCCTCTCACAATTTTTTCTCCACACACACACACACACACACACACACACAAAAACAAGGAACCTAAAGAGATATTAAAAGCCCTTTAGAAAGGAAACAGAAATTAAACAGATATAAAACTAGTGCACCCAAATAAAACTAGATATATATACACAAATTCACCAAAATCAAACCTTGGAATTTCATAGTTTATGTGTCCTGGAAAATCTGGAAATAGAGTCAAAGTTCACCAATGTTTTGTGACTCACACATTTACTCTGAGTTTCAGGGATCAAGGGGGGAAAGTAGCCTGTTTTAAGGCATCGGTGAGAACCAGTCTCAGACTTCATAGTAAAAAACGAGCTGGTTTTGTATGGAAAACAAAGGACAACTGTCACAAAGAAACAAGAAAATTGCAAATAAGGAAACCTCAGGAAAAAAAATACTTCTTTTCCAACCTGGTCCAAGAATATCTCTGCAAAGAGCCCAAGGGTAAACGCACCAGAGGCCAGAAATACACACTAGAAAAGGACAGGGGAAGGACGGCTATTTACCTAAGAGCTAACAATTTTGTGGAAAACCGTAATCAATTACTGTAAAAGGGGAAACACAACTTACTTAAAGACATCTTTCCCTAAAGACTACTAGCCTGTATTTTCTCCTGGGCCATCCTTTCTTTGGCAGTTTCACAGTAAATTAATTTTACTCTAATTTTTCCTGGGCACATATATTTCCTACTTAGCTTCACCTAATACTTTAAGAAATGAAAAATATTTCCCTCCTAATATAATAATTCTTCCTTTATCAAAAGCTTTTTTTTCATGAGAAACAACACCGCAGAAAAAATTTCCGTAAGTGGAAGTACGTGCTAAATCTAAATTCTTAAGAACAAAAAGTGTCTATCAATGTAGTGATGCTTCTCATCACAGTGATCTTTTTTTTTTTTTGGAGTGGAAGGTGTGGGAGAGGTAAACACAGAAAGGACACAGGGATCCCTATTACACTGTATTTCTGCTTCCCCATTTACATCACACACCCCCAAAACACACACACCAACTTACACACACACACACACACACACACACGCAGGTGTACATATGCACGTGCACAGAGTTGAGAAGTTTTCACGAAAACAGGAGCCTTGCTAAACTGCCTGATTCTGCTTCCCCTGAGATCAAAGATAAGCGGACTCCAAATAAACTTGAAAAGAAGGGGAAATTCAACATTAAAAACAATTTCTAAATCACTTGCAAATTAGCTCCTGTTCCTGGCATTTTTAGGAAAGGAGGACTTTGGCGCCCCCTTTTCAGAAGTACACAGAAGTGCTAGGAAACGAGTGCAATTGACTTTGTCAACAGGTTTCTAGGAAACTCTGAATGTGTCCGCTGCTTAGAAAAGAGAAGACAGAATTTCAAATATGACTGCAAATGCCCAAAATGGCAAGAGAACACACGCAGGTGTACATATGCACGTGCACAGAGTTGAGAAGTTTTCACGAAAACAGGAGCCTTGCTAAACTGCCTGATTCTGCTTCCCCTGAGATCAAAGATAAGCGGACTCCAAATAAACTTGAAAAGAAGGGGAAATTCAACATTAAAAACAATTTCTAAATCACTTGCAAATTAGCTCCTGTTCCTGGCATTTTTAGGAAAGGAGGACTTTGGCGCCCCCTTTTCAGAAGTACACAGAAGTGCTAGGAAACGAGTGCAATTGACTTTGTCAACAGGTTTCTAGGAAACTCTGAATGTGTCCGCTGCTTAGAAAAGAGAAGACAGAATTTCAAATATGACTGCAAATGCCCAAAATGGCAAGAGAACAACATGCAAATCCTCACATAATTTCAAGGCAATGCAACCGGGGGAAGGAACAAGGAGTTTGCCATTAAAAAGAAAAAGGATGGTAAACTCAATGAGATGGGTCTTTTTAAATAATTTCAATTCAAGTTTCCCAGATTTTATTTCAATGCCACTTAAAACTATATATAATAAATCATCAAATTCCATAGTAATACAGCAGCCATTTGACTCACAAAATGTTTAAATATTATATCCCATTTTCCCCATAAACCATAATAATGTCCACAGACATTCCATGATTTCAGCATCAGCCTATTAACCTGGCACTCTCATACGCAAAACCAAGGCAAAAATCCTCTGAAGGATTTACCCTGATTTTTTATTCCAAAAACAAGGCCACCTTAGACAATCAGTCAGAACGGCCTGGTTTCCCATTAAGAAATAAACAAATAGAAAAGCCAGGGGACAGTGTACGGGGTATAGGGGCCTCTGCTTTAGACAGTGGGCGTGTCAGGTGAAGGAAATGGGTGTCAGAGGGAATATGCTTTCCACAAATGCAGGATGAGCTCTAAGAGCAAGGGGTGTAGACCTGCCCTCAATTTCTCTTATAGCAGAGAGGAGGAAGCCAAGAGAGAAGAACAGGAGCATTGTTTGAGCACCCACCGTGGGCCACACATCGTATGTTGTCATTTGGTCATCCTCACAGCAACCCAGTCAAGTGACAAAGCTTCTTGTCTAGGATTACAGGACTAACAAGCACAGGGCAGGATTCCTGTCTCAGGTGTGACCCTATGTCACTCTCTCAAACAGAAAGTTCTACAGGCCACAAACCTGTTCAGAGCAGACATGCGTGACCTTCCACGAGCAGGTCTCTAGCTCGCTCAGCCCCTCCTCCTCCCCAATGCACACACACACTTGACACTCTACCACACTAACTGCCCAGACCATTTCAAGCCTATCCCACCTTGGCACGCGCTATTCCCTCTGCCGCCTTGACAGTCCACAGAACTCCGAGGCACCCATCCAACCCCAACTGCGAGATGACTTCCTCCTAGAAGCCTTCCTTGACTACCACACCCCCATGAAAGTTTATCATTCTCATCTCTGCCAACTGTCCATCCCTTCACAGCTGCATCCGCCATACCTAGCAGTCTCTGGCACACAGTGAGCACTAAATAGAATTTGCTACATTAGGCTGGGCTAATTTGAGTACAACTGTTCAAATGGAGGAGCTGGGGAAACGGAGCTGGCCCTGAAGGAGTGACGACAGCAATAAATGCCTTGATAAAGTGTAAAAGAACATTTATTACCTAATTTACCATACCGGGATGAATATAAGACAAACTCAAATGTAAAGCAAGTCAATTTTCAAAAGAAAAGAAGGCTTTAAAGCCACAAAACCATGTCCTATTATACGTCCTAGTCTGGTCTGAACTCTGTGATATCACAGGAATGAAACGCCCTCCTTGGATTTCTGCATTTTTCTACCAAAGCTCTGTCTCATCAGTAGTTTCCAGGTAGCTGCTCCTTAGCAACCTCCACCAAGTCTGCCTTTTTCAGCCCACCCACAGTTACTGGAAGCCAGCGTTGCTTCCAGAACAAAGCTCTTCAAAACAGAAATACGAGGTACAATTCAGTGACCAGCATTTAGAGAGAGGGTGTGCACGACACTGTGACAGCTACCTAGTTACCCACTGACTTGCCTCTGCACCCACCGTCCTTCCCCAAGCTCGCCCACGCCATCCACACACACCCACCTGCTCAACCACCAACTCCCAAACCTCCCAGCACACAGGCTGTGGGGAGAGACAGGGATGGGGGGAAGGGTATGGAACTCAGCCCTCTTTCATCCACGGGGGACAGAAACTGCTCTGCACACTCTGATCCACTGCAGCCACCTGGGTGGGCACTGCCTTACCCCTGGCTGTCCAGGTTTGATGCTTATTAAAAGAATTCAACAGATGCCCCTGTGAGTCCCAGAAAGCATGGTCTTGCTCCCCATCTCTGACTGCCAGGGCCTGACTCACCCACAGACCTTCAAGATGACTCCACGGGGCGCCCACACTGCAGACCTCCAGGAGAAGAGGGCTCAGGCATAAACACCACAAGGGTCACATCTCCAGCCATGCTTTTAAAATGAAGTATCTGTCTTATTAATAATAGGCGACTGGCTTTAAAAAAAAAAAAAAAAAAGACTAACACCTGTAAACAATGTAAAATATAAGCTCTGAAACTCAGAGAAATATGTGCAACACACAGGGCATTAATAAGTAAAAAGAGCTCACAGATAAATAACATCAATACACCAACAGAGAAAAGGACACAGCAGTTTACAGAAAAGAAAAAAAGCAGAGGCCTATACACATTCAGAGACACTGTTCAAGTTCCCTAGCAATCAAAGAAATATAAATTGAAACCAAACAGCCATTTTTTGGCTTTTAGATTAGCAAAAATTAAAAAAGAATAATACCCAGTGCTGACAAAGATGTAGTAAAAAGGGCAATCTAACATTCCTGTAGAAGCACAAATGGATAGAACTTTTCTAACACACAATTTAGAAACATCAATCAGAAAGCATAAAGCTATACATACCCACCAAACCCGCAATTCTGCTAGAAACATATTCTAAAGAAATAAATGGATAAGTACCCAAATAACATTATGATCACCGTTTAGATTAGAAAAAAGCAAAAATAACAACAGCAACAGTAAAAAACCGGAGATAAATGTAAAGGTCCAACACCAACAATCAGGAGATAGGGAAAATAAACAAATATTATATACATGGTGATTAAACATAATATTTTTTGGCAATGTCCATGATACAATATTTACTGAGGGAAAAACACGTTCCCAAGCAAAGTTAACAGATATGTTTATATAATACATATTATACACATCTGGAAGAAAATTTTTTAAAATTATGCTTATTTCTGGGTGGCGCTATATTCTTTTGTTTACTTGTGTTTTCTTATTTTTTTCCAAAGACAATGCATTACTTACAATTTTTTAAGATATACACTTGGAGAAAATAAGAATTCAACTTTGTTAAGGGATTAAAAAAAAAAAAGGCCAAAAGACCAAGACCTTGCCAGCTGTCACAGTCTTGCTGTGTAACAGCAGCAGCGGGCAGCTTAGTCCTGAAATCTGTACCCAGGGGCCTGAAGGTCAACCCACGCATGCGTCAACAGTCCCAAGGAACAACAGCAGTCAATCATCACAAATAAACACACCATGTCTCTCTACCACAGTCCTTAGGAGGGCTTCCTTAGGACAGGCACCAAAATTTTTTAAAAAGAGATAAAATCATCTTAACAATGAAGTCCTTTGAGCATATCAGCGCCAAGCCAGATCTCACTTATCCAGAAGTATACTATGTGGCAAACAAATTACTAAACAGACCACAAGAGACACAGTCCACATGGTGTTTTATGAAATTTCAAAGCACAGTCACGTGAGTTTTGTCTGCTCCTCAGGCATGGCAGGTAAGTGAAGTTCCATTTCACAGGAGGGAAGACTGAATCTTGGAGATAAGGAACTTGCCCAGATCACACAGCTAGTGATTAGCAAATCTGGGAATGTGAGCCCCGATCATCCTAAATTTAAAGTGTCCAACACTGCTTCTGTTCCATGTGCTGCCTCTTAAATTACAAAGCCAAATGCTTGAAATTAAGATTAGCAAGTAAGCATGGAAGCAGCTCTATTTTCTTAACTCTCCACCCCCAAAAGCATGCTTTCTAACTTACTTTTTGCTCAGATTACAGCAGAATGATTTCCACACATCTGGATACAGTTAATTTGTGTTGTTTTGCTTGGAAATTCAAATGAGACTGGGATTCCAGTTAAATGTTTTAAATGATTAAACAGATGCCATTCACTATTTAGCAATGCCACTCAAGTATCTAAGCATTTATTTTTAAATAGCCCCATTCAAAAAAAAAATAAAATAAAACAGTGAAATTAGCCTCCATTTTCTAAACCCTCTGAGAGTTTCTGATTTCAGTTTATCAGCATTAGTATTAGTAGTTCAATTTGAATCCTAACTTTTTCTGAGAGAACAATCCAACTCAGGACAAAATTTGAAATGTATCAAGAAAATTTTACTAAGATATTGCTTTTACTTGCTCTATATATTTTTAAAAATACCTCCATTAATATGGCTTAAGGATAGTGGGATTTTTTTAAAAACATGAAACGTGTTATTTTCATACATGTCAGGGTTCACTCAAGTATGAAATCAAACTTGGCAATTCTAGAACCTATTTTATCAGACATGCTGAAGAAACTATGAAAGACAAATAATTTTCTAAAACCTGCTGCTCTAAGTCAAGCTCTAGGAAGGATCTGAAAGCCAGCAGGTAGAAATCTGCTTTTTCTAATAAGGTCTAGGCTCACAAATTCTCACACTGGGGAAGGGAAAATATTTACCCTTAGGACCTTATCGGTCCCAGACCCTAACTCATGTGGTGCAGGTATTTCCTCATTTTACAGACACGGAAACTGAGGCTCAGCTGATTTAAAGGCAATAAGGGAAGCCAAGATTCAAATCTAGGTCTTGTGGCTCTTTAGCCCATGCACCTTTCAGAAGGGCAACTCTCCACTCATTCTTTCAAACCAACCATCCCAGGTGCCCACTGGGCGGCCGGCTCTGGAACACGGGTGCAAAGATGTGGCACAGCTCTGAGCTTCCTGCCTGTTTTCCCGCAGCACACCATTGAGGCCCTCCCAGCCCTGCACGACTGCCAAGCTGCTCCAGGCGGAACCACCACAGCAAGCACAAGGTGAATGGTGCCCCCAGAAACTACAGGACAGCAGCCCTACTGCCCTGCCTGCCTCCCCGCACAAAGGGTAAGATGATAGAATGCGTCTTCCTCATAGGTCGTCTGAGATCTGAATGAGATGGCACATGTAAAACAGAATGCCTGGCACATAGTAAAAGCTCAATAAAAGTTAGCTGTTACAAATACTCTATCTAACACAAGGTCCCCGTCCTCCAGGGGCCCTTTTATACAATCATTCTCAACAAGTCTCAGGGTTGGCAACTTTAACAGAAATGGAGGTCTTTAAAATTTCTTCTCTCAAAGTCATGAAGTTCTGAGAGGCAGCAGGAAATGGATTTCTAACTGCTTTTCCCCCAAATCAATTCAACCAGATCTTTTCAGGAAAAGAGCTGCTCCTTCTGCTAAGAAGTGGTCCATTTTAAGCACCCAAGGACCCGTTAGCCACCGTGGCCTGCCAAGGTGTAAGATGTATGCAGCGATAAAAGAGTAACACCAAGAACTTTCTCATCCATCAGTGTCAGCTCTCCCTGACAGAGTGCTTACTCACACTTGCTCATTGTTAGTCAACTGGGCACTCATCCTGGACAAAATTTGGTGCTCTCCACAGACCCATGGATGGGGATCATTTTTCACTGTTTCTGTCTACAAGGTCTGGTCTCCTGGTGTTGGTGCCTGCTCTGGAGGCCAATACTGCCAATGTGTGAAGAGCTGATTCACGAAAATAGAACAATGTTGATGCCGGGGGACCACATTCAGCCACTAGAGAGCAGTGGAACTCCTCTCAGAGCTTGAGAAAACTCAGACACTGACTTGAAACAGTTTAAATGTATGCATGCATTTCACTGTAAGTCTTGGCCAAAAGCTTCGAGGAGAGGCAGGCCAAGCAATCAGACAATCTTGCATGGGTTGCTGAAATCCAGATTTGTCCTTTGTCAGCATAAGCAGTTTAATTTGATGTTTTCACTCCTGAGTAAGCACTGAGTATTACATTTAAACCCCTCGTGAGGGGAAAGAACGCTTCCTTTTCATCAGCAAATGTATCTCAATGTCATTTTATCCCCAATGAAAAAAACATATATATATATATTCCATTTAATATGCTAAGAAATAGATTTTAAAGCATCCAACATTTCATTCAGAAACTAATTTCTCAAAAAATGCAGTTCCTTTTCTAAATGTAATGTAGTCAAAAAGGAGTTAAATTTTACTCTACATAAATAATGTAAAACACCACTCGAAGGGAACAGGGATTTTTCTTATAATTGCAACTGCAACGTCTCATTGACCTGACAGGTTATAAACACTTATTCTTAAGAAAAGACTAACATTTGGGGCATTCAGGCCTAAAAACTGAAAGGCTGTGTTTTATTAACGTATTTTAATGAAATGCCACAAGGTACGAGGACAGAAAACTGTTCTCCTTCAAACAGAGGAGTCACCTAACCCTATGTGTAAAGGATAAGATGGAGGATGAAAATTACCTTAAAATTACCTCTCTTAATCATCAGGCTCCCACAATCATCAGGCCCCACCAGAAAACAAGCTCTCACTCAGCACTGCAGGGCGCAGGGCACACACACTTCTCTCTCCCGCTGCAGGAGTTCAAGGCGGTTAGAGCTGACACGTCTTTCAAAGGCACCCTTTACTCTGGCCCGCATTTCAAAATAGCTTCCCAAACCGCAAGTTAATCCCTTTGCAGGCCTTTTCCAAGTTTTCCTGTCCCTTAGAACCCTCTAGGACAAAGGACCACAGAGTTTAATAATTTATAAACACACACTTTGTCTTAATTTTAAGTAAAGGTTTATCTTGTCCATAGAGCCTTGTGCAAACAATAATAAATCCTATTTACTGGAAAAATGTGCAAAACACTGTTACATATATTTTTTCACTTTATTCATCTGTGGACTAGATGGTATTATCTCCACTTTATAGATGCAAAAAAACAAAACAAAACAAAAAAACTAAGATCAGAGAGGAAAAGGAACCTAACCAAAAACACACAGCTAGTAATGGCAGATCTGGTTGCCAACAAATCCCTAGTTACATGACCTCCACATGAAAAGTCTTCTGATGTATAAAATGACTTTCCACTTGGTCTGTCCAAAAAGAAAGTAAAAGATCACCAAGCACTAGGTTACGAGAATGTAAAGGCACTTTTTGTAGTAGGGCCAATTCTGAAACAAGAGCAGGTAAAGATGAACTAATTAACCCCACTCTCTCTGAAACAGGGTTTAAAAAGCAAAGGACTTAAAACTGTGCGCACTGCATTTAAGTTCTGAAATGTACTCCTAGCAAGGGCTTTTATTTGGTTATAGACTAAGGACTGAACTCAAATCGGAAAAGACTTCATAGTGAAATGTCAGAGCAGAAAAAACAGGAAGAGCACCCTAACATTAATTCAATATCTCACTATTTTACCTACAAGAGACATTTAATATTTTCTACACAGAATCAAGAACAAAGTTTACTCTAATTAGAACAGATAAAGAACCAGCAAGGACTGGCTCTATTATATTCCCTGAAACAACATGATGAATTGCAGAAGTAAATATTTTCTCATCTCCTAACATAATGGCACCATCTATTGGCTTAGTACCACCATTGCAACAACCAGGAATCAAGATGCATAACCCAACTTTCATGGGCTTTTGGTTCCCAGCTGCTTAATTCCTGGCATTCCATAGTGGTACAAATTTTAAGATATAAAATCCATGCATCGCACATTTAAAATCTTCTGAAATTCACCTTATATATATTAATCAAAGCAGGAAAAACTGCCAGAAAAATCTCAGTACACAGAACTGCACACAGAGAATGTGTTAGCACTAAAATTATCAAAACACCATGCATCAAACATCAATGATGTTCTACACACAAAGATTTTTACATGTGGTTATCTCACTTAATCCTCACACATTACCCACGGAACAGATCCTCTAACCCCCATTTTCCTGAAGGAGAAATCAACACTCACAGTCCAACAACTAATAAATGTTGGACTTAGATCTGAACCCAGTATGCTACAAAGACCAGCTCTTTTCACTATCCCACCCTACTTCAGAAAATTAAAAACGACTCCAGAGCAACATATGCAGGGGAAAAGCACATATTGCTTTACAGAGCGTGTTCACAAACGTGACACGGCACCATCCCAGTAACCCAGTGACCTTCAAGTCAAAAAAAATCAGCTTCTTTTTAAAAATGAGGGGTTTGAGGTTCAGAGAGGTTAGGTGATGACTAGCTCTGGTCAATCAGGGCTGTGACTGAAGCCAGGGCTTCCATCTCTTTCTCTAGCATTCTAGGTAATACCTCAGCTGGTTACAGAAAAGCCGGCTCTGGATGGTCACTGGCTGTACAGACAAAGCTCCCACCAGGATGGGGTTCCCGCCACCACACAGTCCTTGACCCACAGAGAGCAGGCGACAAGACTCACTCCAGACCTGATGGAGACCCATTGCTTACAGAACGCCTGCACAGTCACCCGGCCCACACTAGTGAGGAAAAAGAATTTCCAGCTCAGGAAAAAGAATTTCCAGCAACACTAGAGCTACAAGGTCACGTGCCCTCTGAGAAGGCTTTTACGTGGGCCTATAAACTAAATACAGTGCTGCTGAGTTCACATCTGATTTCAGAATTGAAAATGAATGTGGAAGAAATATTTTCCATCTTATGGTACACTGATTTGATACAGCGCAGGACAATTTTTCAAATCGAGTCATGTGGAGATAACAAAATGTCTGCACAAAGGTTGCACTTTAGTGTAAAAATATGGAGAAATGGCAGGTCTGAATTCCCTACTGATGTTCCTCAGTTCCAACTTAATTCTAAGACTCTTCTTTGCCCACAAGGTGAGACATCTGGTATGTTTACTACTCTGTCCCGAATCTTTTTAATTGCTAGGGGGCTCTGTAAACTGGGACTTAAGAGGTACATTCCAATAATTAGGAAATTGTATAACCAGGTTATCTGGAGATAGAATTTTACCTGGACGGCCCTGGCAGTGACCCAAAGTCTTCCCTAATGGTGCATATCAATGTTTATTCCTTAAGTTGGTATTCCTAAATTGTCCAAGGGCCTCATTTCCAGGAATGTCGTGCTTTAAATTTCATTCATATTAATTCTCTATGTGAGGAAGTGAGCAAAATAAAAATTTTATGTATGTTGCCGATGCAGCTACAAGGAACACTCTGCCCGACTAACAGCAAAAGATGGTCCCCAAGCCTCTCCTGGCAGTACTTCCGTTTGCTTAATAAAGAAAAGCTGGCAAGTTAAAAGAATAAGCTAATTAATCTGAGAATTAAAAGAACCCGTATTCTGTCTATTAAAAAAACCCATAACCCTTTTCCCTTTCTTAATAAAGAAAAGTCAAAAATCTTGCCTGGTTTTCCACGATCACACTAATCAATCACCTGCAGTCTCTTACAAATTATTTTCTTAAAAAATTAATAATTAAATGAAACCTAAGGGGTCCTTTCTTCTTTTTTGAGAATGGACCAAAACACATTTGGTCTGGACCACATGCCACACACTACTCACAGCAATAACAAAGCCAAGGGGGAAAAGTCACAGAGACCAGGGTTCTCGTGCCAGATCATGCACCTCCAGGCTGTGTGACCCCAGCATACCTCTCTGAGCCTCAATTTCCTCACCCTCAAGACAGGGACGATAGTACCCACTTCACAGCGGTGCAAAGACTAAATCAGTCAAGTGTCTCACAACAGTTGCTGGCGCCGCAGCTGGCAAGCTGCTGGACGAACGCTGCTATCGTTATGGCCAACACCCCGTTCACAAAAAAGGTTTTAGGACAGAAGCTGTCCGACGGCCACACCACGAGGAGTTTGATACACTCTTCTCTTAAGCAAACCCTCGGGAAGGCAAGCCCTCAGCGAGGAGGCTCCTGGACCCTGCGCTCAAGGAGCTGTGCCAGCATGTTAGAGATGCGCGAGACAAGACAGGTGTCTTCTATTCGATGTAAATTAAGAGTAGCCTTCAGGCGCCTGGCTAGTCGCCAATACAGGCCCACGGGTAGACAAAATGTAGACACCCTTGTCTTACAGGTAATTTGTAGCTTCCAGCTCTTACTGTCAAATCACTCAGGAAAAAGAAAAGATTCGTTACAAAGTTGTATTTTTATTTCTCATAATAAAAAACTCCTACTTTCACTAAAACATGAGAGAATTTACATAAAATATTCATTTTCTCACTTACACCACACTTACGGAAAGCCTCAATCCCACAGGGAATGTTAACGTTCTGTGGGCACATTTCAGTTAGGAGGGCCTTCTATTTTATCTGTAGTTGGAGGTTTGGTTTGTAGCTCACCCAAAGTAAGTCACATGAATTAAAACAAAACCACCAAATTTTGGCACTTCTGGGGTTCTCTCAATATCCAGCTCCCCATCCCCTCAAAAAAAAAAAAAGGAAGAAAGAATAACCACCACCATCTCCACGGAAGCCAGAAGTCCATCAGGAGGAAAGGCAGCGCAGCACACCTCACACAGCAGGGAGAGGCATCAAGCCCTGCTCAAAAGTGAACAATAGCCAAAAGAAACTAAAAGAATGGCAAAGACAAAACCAGGACAGCACAAAAACTGTACTTTATTCCACATTCTCCGAGAAAAGGCGCCTCTTCACAACAGACTTGGATCAGAAAGAAACGAAATATAAAATTCATGTTGTCTTCGGGTGGTAGAATTGTGTTTAATTTTTTTAAATTTCCTTTGATACTATAAAGCTGTTTCAGTAAATACTGTTCTTAATACACAGGAAAGAAAATCCACACAAAGAACAGTCGAAAATATGCCAAACCAATAAATGCCCCTTGGGAATTTGTATAAATATTTTTAGTATTCAGGAGCAAGACTTAATAGCTTAATGAAGTAACATCTCTGTAAGATGATAAAATCAAAGCAGCTGTGATGAGCTCAGGCTTGCTTCAGCTGAAAGACAAATCCCAGCTTTGCTGCTTACAGGCAGGGCAGCAATGGGCAGGTTAGTAAATCTAAGTTCCAGGTTTCTCATCAATAAGAAGGTAATGATAGCATCCCTTGCACAGAATTTTATAACTGAAAATAATGTGATGGCACCAGCAGACACTGGCACAGAGACACTTCCAAATACGCTTTAAATTTAAAATAATACTAAGCTTTAAAAAAAAAAAAAAAAAGACCTATCACATATGCAGTGCTTTGTGCTGTTCCCTTACGGCTCAACTGGAGCCACACGAATGGAATACAATCTAAACCAACTCCACTCCAGGGGTACTGTAAACTGTTCACAAACAATAAACAGCAGTTAAGGTTTCTAACACTACGTTTCACACATGCCTTGGCACAAGCAAGTTAGAGAATCAGAAAATTAATTCACCATCAAATATTCACTGAGTCACGCAGGACTCCGTGAGACTCTGGGAGTGAGACAGATTCTACTCACAGAGATCTCAGATTCTTGCAGGGGCAGGAAGGACAAGAGCTGGGGAAAGTAGAGTCTGGACATGGTTGAAATCCTGGAATCAAGCTGCACACCAAATTACCAGAGAGGGACTTGCTAACAGCCTGGGGCAGTCACGAGGGAATGGCTTCTGGGCTAGACCTTGGATGATGAGTAGGAACACTCCGGGCAGAAAACGCATTTCTGAAAGAAGGCAGCACAGCAGCAGTGGGGTGTGAAAGGCAGTTCAGAGGAGGGCAAGGGGCCTGTTGCCACAAACACCTAAGGTACACGTGGTGGAGGAAGAAGAAAAAGGGTCTAAAGCCAGACTGGAAGGAAGATGACCCCGGTGGAGTTGTTACTGCAACACTGTGGTCAAAAGCCAGGAAGGAACTGGCACTGAGGAAGACAGGAGAGGATGGTCAGAGACCCGGCATGGGGCCTAAAGACTGGCTGGTTTCTGAGTGCTCTCTGTGACGACCGTGGCCATCCCTGTGCCACTGGACCCATGCACACATTCAACATTTCTGGCCAGATGTAATCTCCCTCTCTGCCTCTAGACATCCCACATGCCAATCCTCCTTCCGACAGCTGTGAGGCTGCTCTAACAAATGAATCTTATCCTATCATCCCCTGGCTTGAAAAGAGTAGATGGGAACCTCCAGGACAAAATCAAACAACTCAGCCTGTACCGTGGGGACTCTCTCCGGCCTAGCTTTCCAGCCTTGCCTCTGCCCCACCCTCCTGAACGTCAGTACATCTTCATCCCCGTACCTCTTCTGCTGTGCCCCCAGCATGGAGCACTCCCCCCACCCACTGCACTTGCCTCACCCATCCAGCAAACTCTGGCCTTTCAGTTCTTTGACCATACTGGTCCCTTGTGCACTGCAGGGCCTGAAAAGTCTTTCCCTTGGGGGTAGGGAGTAGGGTGGCAAATTCCTGGCTAATTCCTACTTATCATTCAGGTCTCAGCTTAAGTGTTACTCTTCCCCATCTTTCACCTACCAGACTGGCAAGAATAGCCAAAGCAGGAGAGTTTATAAGAGAAAGGCATTCTCATATTCTCTTGGTGGAATACAAACTAGTACAATCTTTTTGGAAGGCAATTTGGCAACAGCTCTCAATAGGTAAAACGCACTGTATGACCAGCGATCTGTCACTTTTTGGGGCTGCCCAGTAGCTATACTTCCCTTCTATGCCTGGGGAACCCCCCCACCTTATAAACGGATGACTGAGCCTCACCAATCATCACCAACCAAGCAGCCACCCTTCCCTATAAGGAACTCTCAGACAGTGACCACCCTTCCCTACAAGGAACTCTCAGACAGTGAATGAGATGGCAGGAAGCCTCAGTTCCAGATGAGGTAGCCAGGGCAGCAGAGTGAGCAGCGAGCCAGGGCCTGCGCCAGCTGGGCCGGCAGTGTGGTCTGCAGCATTCTGCCTTCACCTGCAATGGCCCATTCTGCGGCATTATTTCTGAAAATGTTCTCGGCCCCAAACCCAGTTCTTGCCCTCCTAGCTATTCTGTGAGCCACCTACTATCCTTTAAAAAATAAAAATTCCTCCTTTCCTAAATCATCCAGTGATTCTAATGATTACAACAGAGAATTCTGAGCAATACATGCACACACCCTAATCCAGAACTCCACTACTAGGAATTTGTCAGATGTACTTACACAAGTACACCAAGACATATACTCATGAATAGGAGAATGGGCCACTAAATCATGGTAGAGACATGTAACACAATTCTATGAAGGTGTTGTTGTAGATTTGATATAGATCTACAAGCACTGATGCAAAAACTTCTTCAAAACAAGTTAATAGTAATGGAACAGTATCTACAGCATGACCTCAGCTGTGTATTTTTAATAGGGATAGACAGATAGATGACAGATGACGGATATATATAGGTGGATCATAAAACATTTTCTGAGAAAAAACACAATAAACCCTTAACAGTGGTTACTTTGGGGAAATATGAAAGAGACTTACTTTTCATGTAATATTTTTCCCCACTTGAATGTTTTGCCATGTTCATAAATTACTTTCGTTAGAAAATGTTTTCATGTCACTTGCCCAGTGAGGACTTCCCAAACACCCATTATCCACATGCTCCTTCCTGTATTCTCTCGTTACTCTTTTTCTTCCTCCAGGGCACTTAGCACAGTGCATTCTTTTAGATTAATGTGTATTTACTTAATTCCTATCTCCCACGGAGGCTATAAGCTCTGAGGATAGGTGCTGTGTTGACCACTATATTCCCAGTGCCTAGCACATAACAGATGCTAAATAAATATCTGATAAATGGATGAAAGTAACTTATCCTCCTTTTCAGATTCAGCTCAAGTGAAGTGAAGCTTTCCCTGAAGTCTTCCAGTTTAGACCCTTTCTCCCTTGGGCCTCCAATGGCCTTTGTACCTACTGCCCTTGTCAGTTTATACATCTATCTCCCCCATTACACTGGGAATATGTTGAGGGTAAGGATCCAGACATTCAACCTCTCTCTGGGGAGCCTGCTACAGTGCTTTTACACAGAAGGCACTCAAGAAATAGTTGATAAATGAACAGATGAACAAACAAACTAAACCTCAAAGTAACAACTTACGTGTGTATCTAAAATCAGGTGTTACTGATGTCTTGCTCTTCTTAATCTTCTTAAGCTCTTATGAAAGCAAAACCAGACTGTGGAGAGTGATGATTTCTGAGCAGAAGTATGCCATAAAATCAAAGCTGTGGAGCCATCACCCTGGACTCACATTGGACTTGGAGGGAAGCAAGATCACTGTCAGCCAGGACAGAGCACAAAGTGGAGTTGCAGGAATGAAATGAGCAGACACAAATCTGCTTTACTCACTTTCAACAACTTTTCCTAAATTCAGGATTATGCTCATAAGACAAATTACTACAGTTCAAAAGCAACAGAAACCAATTCAATTTTTCCATCTTAAAAATGAAAAGGCTTTGTATCAATATTAAATTTCCTGATTTTGATGATTTTATCAAGGTGATGTAAGAGAACATCCTAAAGGATTTTGAGATAGAGGGTTATGGTGTCCGCTATTTACTCTCGAATGGTTCCATACACCAAAAAATAACAATAATGTATGAGAGAGTGAGCAAAAATGTGGTAAAATGTTAACAATTGACAAACACGAGTAAAGGGTATATATGACTAATTATTGTACATTTTTGTTACTTTCCTGCAAGTGTGAAATTTTTTTTAATAAAAAAAAGAAGAAATGAAACTACTTAGTAGAAAAGGCTATTCCACCTTTACTACCATTTAAAGGCATCAAACGGGGGGAAATAAAAACAGTACCTTGATGGAAATAACAAATAAAATGGAACAAAGCAATTCGGAGCAATTCTAAAATTACTGTAAGTATCTTCATTTTAAAATATTATTCCATACGGTATCTGGGGATAAATCATTCTTCTCACAAACATGGAACATCTGTTGCATACAAATCTTATAAGAGGCTTGTGTATTACATGGAATGGAATAGCAAAGTCTCAAGCTAGCAATTTCCAAACTATTCAAGGCAGCCATTATTCCTGGCTCTGCAGAGCCAAGATACCAAGACAAAAAATGTAAAAGGTAAACAACAGTTGGAAAAATGCCAGCTACAAATGACCTGTTCAAGTTACAGGACATATGCAATTTCTTTCTTTTTTTTTTTTTTTTAATTTTTTTTATTTTTTATATGGACCATTTTTAAAGTCTTTATTCAATCTGTTACAATATTGTTTCGGTTTTATGTTTTGGTTTTTTGGCTGCGAGGCATGTGGGATCTTAGCTCCCTGACCAGGGACGGAACCCGCACCCGCTGCGTTGGAAGGTGAAGTCTTAACCACTGGACCGCCAGGGAAGTCCCTGGACATATGCAATTTCACTCAGAAATTTAGCATGAAAGTTAAATTTAAAAATCCCAACTCTTCTAAATATAATTTTATCATTTTTTTTAGTCATTTAAAAAAAAGTACTCTTATCTAGCATTTAGAGCTAAAATGCAAATGTACAAGCTGATCTAAAAAGTGTAGCTACTATTTATAGGCCAGGCACTGGACCAGATGCTTTATACACATTATTTCTAATCATTATAAATAACCTGGTATGCATGGTAGGTGTTACTGATACCATTTCACAAGTAAGGAAATCAAGGTTCAGAGAGGAATTATATGCCCAGGATCCCTCAGAGATTAAGTGGCAAAGAGGAACTTTGGTCACTCTAGCTTAAAAAAAAAAAATCTCTGCGTGTACCAGGCCTATTCCCCCAGTGAGGCCTCCACTTTAGCCTTCCCCCTGCCCGGGAGGCTCATCCACTCAGACCTCACCTTCTTCATGAACCTACTTTAACCTTCTCAAGTCCCCTTGCACTGCATTAACATTTTTTAACTTTCTGTTTTGAGATAATTGTAAATTCACATGCAGATGTAAGAAATAATACATCACATTTTTGTACACTCTTGACTCAGTTTCCCCCAAAGGTAATATCTTGCATAACTGAAGTATAATATCACCTGCACTGTTTTTTTCTCCTACTATTTATCTCTTTCTAATATATTATAAGTATAATTGTTGCTGTTATTGTCTGTCCACCCCCACTAAAATATAAACTCCCTGCAGGCAAGAATCTTTATCTAAATTTTGTTCACTGCTATATCCCAAGCACATAAAACAGGGCCTAATCCCTAGGAGGAACTCAATAACACTTGTAGAAGGAATCAAAGCACTGTACTGCACTGCCTCCTCTATCAGGAAATAAACTGACTTTAAGAGACCACCTTAGTAAATAAGACGATTCTGAAACATCAGGGAAACATTACACTCACCCATGGTGACATAAGGCAACTTATCAGTTGATCCATGAGGATAGATGCTGTAGAGGTGAGGTCCAGTAACATCTACTCCCCCCAAAACTAGGGCTGCACCAATGTAACCTTGATACCTGGTGATCAGAGTATGCATAAGAGAAAACAAAAATGAGTCTACATTGCACCACTATAACTTAACCGAAAGTTGTATTTGAAGTCAGACAATAAAAAGCTTTTCTTACACTACTACTGCTTCATTAAATAATTACTGTTTTGAAGGGAAAAAAACAGGGAATGGAGCGAACATACTTGAACATCTACTATCAGCCAATAAAAACTGTAAATTGTGTGAGGCATTCCATGTACCTTACATAATCTTAGTCTCACAACCCCCTTCAAAAGAAGACACTATAGGGCTTCCCTGGTGGTGCAGTGGTTGAGAGTCCGCCTGACGATGCAGGGGACACGGGTTCGTGCCCCGGTCCGGGAGGATCCCACATGCCACGGAGCGGCTGGGCCAGTGAGCCATGGCCACTGAGCCTGCGCGTCCGGAGCCTGTGCTCCGCAACGGGAGGGGCCACAGCAGTGAGAGGCCCGCGTACCGCAAAAAAAAAAAACCAAAAAAAAAAAGACACTATAATTCTCATTGTAGAGAAGAGAAAACCAACCCAAAGACATTTTTAAGCCTCAGAGCCAAGCTTGGCTTACTCCAAAGATCATCAGCACCCCTCCCGTCATACCTCTCTGTGTTTAGCAGATAAGCTCCCTTCCAAGTCAACAGTGAGTTGTTGCTAAACTAAAGCTGTTCAAATTATCAACCTCACCATAGCCTCATAGGAAAATAGCTAATGTCAAAACACCTTTCCCTTGAATAAATCCACAAAATTATGACAGATATGAGCTCATACTGAGTAAAAGAAAGAAGTATTTCATCATGCAGGGAAGTGAATGAAGTAACTCCACGACAGCCTATAAAACCCATTGTTCCTGCCCACAGTTTAAAACTGTATCTCTCAGGAACATGGGCAAGAATACATTTTCCACCTCACCCCCACCTCTGTTTAATTCTGCACGTATTTGTTCCTTTGGACCCTTTACTTAGTTGGTTTTCCGCTTCTACAGATTGCTTTCCTTGTATCTGGTTCAATTTTTTACCATTAGAACTGCTATGCTAGATAAACATGCTGGATTTAAAGTTCTCCACTGTGAGCCTTTAGCTCTCTGGGAAGAAAAATGAAACCAACAAATGCTGAATTTGCCTAATGATACAATCATTAAAACTGATATAAATAACACAAGAACCAATCAAAGTCGTAATTTTAGATTGTCTGAGACATAGCTACCCATCAGAAAGCGCTCAAGGTCAAGTCCAGTATTTCCCATGTCCCTTGATTACCAATTTATTATTTCAAATCTTCCATTTATAAGGGAAAAAATAAGGAGCAGGAAAGGATTCTAAAAGCAGGCTCAAGAGGGAACAGAGGCCCAGACAAGGGAGGAAACTGGTCCTAAGCCGCATGAGCTAGCAGAAGGGTCAAGACTAGATCCCAGCGCTCTGGGATGAGAAGCCAGAATCACCAGATCCACCACTCCCACCCCAGCCCAGTGCTTGATCCACTATATCAACTGCCTGCCAAACACGCTGTTTAGTTAAAGTCAATTAATAGCCAGCTAGTTCCCTTCCAAGCTAAAACATAATCTGTTTGATGCCTTTAGAAGAGTCTAAGATATTTTGGCAAGTCAATGAAATCCTTAAAAATGGATCCAGAAATTGTTTCCAGGAATCTAATTCTATTGATATAAAAGGACAAATACGGAGAAATGAATGCATAAGAATGTTTTTTGCAGTAACTGTTTACGATGCTAAAAAAGTGGAAACAGTCAGAATTAGCTAAACTAATACAGCTATACAACAGAACACTACACAATCGTTAAAAACCATGCTGCATTTTTCATGCACTACCGATGGTAATCTTTCTCAAGGACAATTTTGACAATATATATTAAAATGTTAAATGTGCCTACCTTTGACCCAGCAATTCTACTTCTAGGAATTTATTTTACAATATAGCTTAAAGAATTAATAACACAAGTACCTAAAGATTTTATATTCCAAAGGATCGGCAGAATACCTTACAATACCTTAAACACCTTAAAGTAAGCAATATTGTTAATCTTCAAAAATTGGTTAATAAAATAGATTACTGTGATCCAACAAAAATTAGGATACCGATCTATGGTTCTTAAACTTTTGGGGGCACAGACCCCACCGAAAAAATGATTAAAATTGTGGAACCCTCGCCCATAACAAGTGTACACACACACATTTTTCACTATTTCAGGAGAGTTACAGGTCTCCAGAAGTCCTCCATGGGCTCAAGGTAAAATCTCTGGATGCCGAGCTCGTCTACTGATGGGAACAATATTCACAATATACTGTTATGTGAACAGGGTCAGTTACAAAACAACACATATAGCAGGATTCCATTTTTGCAAATACATACATGAGTACACATGCCTAGTATAAAAGGTCTAAGAAAATAGATCTCAAAGATTCACAGTGTATGTGCTTAAGTGGCAGAGTGTCAGCTGAAATCTACTTGCTTCTTTTCACATTTCTATAGTGTCTGAATTTTTTACAATGATCATATATTACTTTTATAATAATCTATAAAAAGGTTTTCTTTTTGAAATACTCCAACATGGAAACTATTGAAGAGGCACTGGTAGGTGAAAAGATTAGGTTACATTATGGGATAGAAAGCACAACTATGATCCCATTTTTATAGAACAAAATATGTATTATTAAACATAGGAAAAACCTTGAAGAGTGTACCATAATCTGTTAGCACCGACTGCTTATGGGTGGTAGAAATTCAGATAATTGCTATACTTTTTTATCTATATCTTCTAGCTTTTTTACTGTGAACATGCACTTATAATACGGAAGGAAGGGAGGAAGGGATGATCAAGTGAATGAACGAACGAATAAATAAATTTAAAAGACTAGGAGTATATACAACCAGCCAAAGTGTGATTCTCACCTATTTTTTCCTTTGGGCTTTACAGTATTTTCAGAATTTTCTACAATGAATATACAGTACTTTTGTAAAGAAAAAAAATTACAATATAATAAAATAAAATTTTAAAGCCTCTACATATTCAAATAGTTTCCAGAATACAGAATAGTATATCAAAGATTTCTGCTAGACTCAACAAGAAGGCTCCATGTGCAGAAGGAACAAGTATCACAGATATCTTCTACATACAGCCACCACAGAAGTAAAATAAACGTACTGCTTAAGTAAGGAAAAAGACATCCACTTCTGTTTATCAAACCCTCTTTTCTCACTTATTCACATACAAGGAAAAATATTATTCAGGGGGAAGAAAACAGCAAGAGTACACCTTGTATTCTTTTTTCAGCCTCTGAATGAGTATCTAACTATGTATCAGGCCCTGTACTAGGCATTGCATAAGACTTGTTTCTTTATTCATTTCCTCCCCAAAAGTTAGAGAGACAGAACTATTATCCCCATTTTATTGAGGAAGAAACTGAGGCTAAGAAGGGTGAGGTGAACAGCCCAAAGTTACACAAATGTTAAGTACTGTACACAGGATCTGAAGCAAAGTTCTAAAGTCAAATCCTATGCTTTTTTCCCTTATACTAGTGACCCACTTTATGTAACTCAACAAAAATGTCAAAAGACATAAAGAACCGTAATTATCCTGGTTTAAATTTTTGTGTTCTTCTCAAAACTTTGATAAAATTTAACTTTTACAAAGTATGTTAAACTAAAGATAATAAAACACTGAAGAAAGAGAATTTAGAATTCCTGAAACACTCTAAAGAGATTAACAGAAACATCTGTTAGATTTAGCTAAATGCTAAATGACACTGCAAGCAATCTTGAAATGATAGTTTACTGCAATTTTACAAGTTTAAAAATTGTTTTAAATGTAATGCACCACACAAACCACCAGAGGGAGCTTTACATTTAAAATCAAAATCACAAATGTCGGGCTTCCCTGGTGGCGCAGTGGTTGAGAGTCCGCCTGCCAATGCAGGGGACATGGGTTTGTGCCCCGGGCTGGGAGGATCCCACATGCCGCGGAGGGCCTAGGCCCGTGAGCCATGGTCA
>NC_041222.1:2746536-2754064 GCF_002837175.3 Physeter macrocephalus
AGGCCACAGCAGTGAGAGGCCCGCGTACCGCAAAAAAAAAAAAAAAAAAAAAAAAAAAAAAAATCACAGATGTCTTCAGTTATCTTGACAACAGATATGCTTTAACAAGTTCTCACACTGCACTGGAAGAATTTATTTGATAGGTGATAATTCTCCAGCATTAGGATGATGATTATGTACATAAATAAATGGAAATCACTGACATAAAGGCTCAGTACAGCCAGAGTAGGAATTGGGTAGATATGGACTAGGATTCCTGCCCATATGACTCATAAACCCTGGTATCCTCTGCTGTAAAATGGGAACTATTCTACCAGCCTTGCTGCATAGCTATATTAAACCTCATATCCACTTCCTGAGAGCCCAGGGGCCATGCTACACTTGTAGACGAAGACCTGCAAACTCACAGGAAGGCAAGGGCCAGGAAGGAAACAGAGAAGTGAGCCACGCAAGGACTGACAGGCCAGAACACATGCTCCCACTTCCAAAGGCAACAACGGCCACTCAGTCCCACATTACCACCCGCTTTATGAGCTTTTATCAGAAGAAGCTGGAAATCCATATTTTAAATTCAAAGCTCCCAATTTATAATTATTTGCCACTATTTTTTTTAAAACACTACATGACCCAAATGAAATTTCTTTACAAGCTGAATACAGCCTGTGAGCTGCCAGCTTACAACCTTTGCCTTCTGTCCCTGCTCCCCTTTAACTCTCACAGGCCTGGATGCAGCTGCTACCACTTGGGACAGAGATAAAGAAAATATTTTGTGTAGGTTGCTTAATGAATGATGAGGACCAGAATAAAGGCCTCTGACCAACTTTTTAAAAAATTTCAAAAAGGTATCATGATACACATTCTATAAAGAAGGAAAGAGGAGAGAATTTTTTAAAGCTAAGGTAGGTCACAAAAGGAGAAGCCAGGATTCCAACTCAAGACTGAATGCCCAGGCTATTTCCACTATACTACATTGCTTCTCTTCTCTTTATGGGGAGCAAATAAGAAAATGGACTTAAAATTGGAAAACTCTCTAGACCTATACAAACACAAAGTGATGATGTGATCGTTAAGGACTAAAGAGAAACAAAACTACTAAGAAGAACTCTGTGGGAGTCAGCAGGAAGTGAACGTCAGGTCAGGCAAACGATTGCATCTCTTCAAGCCTCAGTTTGTTCACTTATAAATTAGAGATGTCAACAGCCCCTATCTCAGAGTTAAAGGGATAAAGTGCGATCATGCATAAAGCGCTTAGCACAGGGCCTGGCACAAACAAGTAAATGTGGGTTAATAGTAACGCTATTCTACTCACTTACAGCCAACTACAAATATCACTTTTCATTTCACTGTTACCTTGCCCCTAAAAAAGGGAGAAAAAACAATCATTTGTGTTTGTTCACAAGAAGAACTCAACGGTTCCTTCCAGCTCTTTCTTACTATGAACAAAAAAGGTTTTTTTATCCAGCAATACCCTAAGCCTCAGGAAATGACTCAATTGGTCACGTGATTCATTCATTGAAAAAAAAAAAACAAACCCAGACGCCATAAATTCAAATACATTATCAAAAGCCTTATGAAATTAAAGTGTCTTTTTAGTAATAATTGATTTCTGGAATAAAATGTGTATTTCTTAATGCCTTTTCTCGAGCTTCCAGGCTTCCCTTGGCTGAAAATCTAAGACATGAGAAAAAAATACTACAGAAATCCCCATCCTGGAACCTTACCTGAAAAGCATCTGCTTCAGCATCCGATTGGCTGTCACAACTCTGGGAAGGCGGCCAGTGGAAAGAGAGTGGAGCTCCAAGTTGGAAGAAATGAGCTGGGTTGTCATGTCTGTGTCCGCAGCTGTCCCAGCACCACAACAACTAAAAAATACAATTAGAAACGTAGCTGAAATTCAATTACCAAAGGGCTCAATTAGAAGTGGAGCTTCTTGGAAAACTTCCACAAAGTTCAGGGACACAGAGAGATGTTTTTGAGTATACCTGCACTGTAACTGCTCTAACCAAGCTTAAATAAACATAAAATTAAGAATGCACATCTAATTATATGCAAATATATTTTCTGTAGCCCAGTGGAATATTTCAAATCATTAGTTTCTATGTTCTGAACAGAGTCTGCATTTTACTGATCCTAGAAAATATCCAAGTTGTACAAAAGAGCAAGGAATGTTAAAAGCCTTGCAATTTACATTTACCAAGTATTTATTACTAGATACCAGTCATTCCAAAGTGCTGAGAATAAAGAAAATATGACACAGTAATAGCACTTGATTTCAAACTTGAGCGGAGGAGACATATAATACAATATAGTAGCATAGGTGGTAGAAAATGCTGTAGGAAATTGGAGGAGACAGCAGTTAACTCTGATCTTTGAGAAGAGGTTTCATTTGAGCTGGATTTGGAAGGACAGAATAAAAACACTATACAGCGAAGAAGACAGGGCATTTCTAAGCAGAGGGGCTAGCAAAAGCAAGGGTAAAACAGCTTGGACATGCGAAGAACAGGGACATGAGGGAAACAGGGACAGCCCAGGTATAAGTGGAACATAGAGTGACAGCAGCTAAATAGGATGAAAAGGTAAGCTTTCTGTGAAATTGTACAAGACCTTGAGTATCATGCTAGAGTTTCAATTTTATCCTGAAAGCAGTGTGGAAATGTGAAAAATCTCTTGAAAAGTTTTTAATCAGGAAAGGGACATAATTAGATCTATGTTTTACAAAACCCAATATGGCAGAAGAGTGAACAATACAGATAAAGAAAAGGCCAAAGGCAGAGAGACCATTTAAATGACAACTGCAAAAATCCAGCTGAGAAAAAAGAATCCGAGCTAAGGCCTCAGTAGAGGGGAGAGAAGGGAGTGGATTCAAAAGGCACACAGAAGGCAGAACTGGGTACCAAATGAACTGAAGACTACAGCAAAAAGAGGACTTGAGGGACTTCCCTGGTGGTCCAGCAGTTGAGACTCTGTGCACCCAATGCAGGGGGCCTGGGTTTGATCCCTGGTCAGGAAACTAGATCCCGCATGCCGAAACTAAGAGCCTGCATGCCGCAACCAAAAGGTCCCACACGCTGCAGCTAACGATCCCGCACGCGTCAGGGTGCCAAAACTAAGACCCAGCACAGCCAAATAAATAAATATTTTTAAAAATAAAAAAGAGGACTTGAGGATGGCTAGCTCAGATGGATGGAAATGCCATTTAAGGGAGACAGAAAGAAAATACAGGCTGAACAACAGGTTTTAGAGGCAAGAGTAAATTCAATTTTACCCCTAACATGTTTAAAAATGAGTTATTCAAACTAATCAATACTTACTAAATGTTAGGAGATATGAAGTGTATTTTTGAACAGTTCTTGTCAGCAACAACCATTCCTTCAGTTGCCCTTGTATCTGCTCCAAGAACTATGCCGTCCTATTTTTAAGAAATATATACTTTAAAACAACTTCACATATACAAACCACAGTTCTCTACTCTAGTTTAGGAAAAACAATGTTGACAATCCCCTGCTCCAACCACCCTGCCACGTGCTGAAATACTGTGCTACACTTTTGGCATTCAACAAAAAGCTTATTAATAAACATTACTGGTTGAACCCTCAGTAGGCAGTAGGAACTATCATTCCTGTTTTCAAATGAGGCTCAGAGATTCAGTGAATTCCTTACAAATCACAGAGCCAATATAAGAAAAGTCTAGATTAAGATGCAGAACTCTTTCCATTAAAATAGCCACATCTGTCAATTTCTTTTTAAAAGATGTCACTCTTTACCCTTAACAACAATAACCAGTTGTCTCTTTTGACCCTTACAACAATTTAAGTCAGGAGTTATTATGTCCACCTGATGGATTAGAAAGTGAGGCTGTGAGAAGGAAAGTGACCTGCCCAAAGTTAGAGGCAGCAAAAAAGCTAAATGGTTAAACATTTTTGTTTTCTCCCATTACATCATCCTACTTCCTAAAGTAGTAACTTAAGACAGAAAACTGGCTTCCTGTCGAAAACTGCAGAGTGAGCAAAGAATATAAACTGCCGATAAGTGCACAAAACTGACATAGTCTCTCCTAAAGGAGCTCTTCCTGATGTAGTACTCTGTAAGATGTGCCCTTCCTCACACAGCCCCAAAAAGTAAAAGAGGCCAAGGAGCCTGGTTCCTGAAATTAGTTGACACTGCTGCTCTCAGCCTGTCCCGGCTTACCTTATAGACCACCCCTGCGATAGTCGTCCCAGTTTTCCGGGCCATTGGAAGCTTGGATCCTTTCTTTGCAAAATCGGCTTCCAAGATGGCATTTCTGAGAGCAAACGAGAGAATAAAGCGTTGAAGGGCAGGACCACATTGCGCCGCACTGGCACGCAGTTTCTAACAGGGAACTCGGGAGAAGGAAAAACTACTAGCATTTGCTTTCAAACCCATCTGTTTCACTGGCTCCTCCCAACAGCAGGACTACTGTCCTGCTTTTCTGCGATGGGAGAGTGTGAGAGGGTCCGCACAACCACCCCGGAGATGGAGGGTGTCCCGGTGCGCTGGGGAAGTGGAAGAGCCGACCCGGCCTCGGGAGAAACACGCTCAGGCCCTAATTCCCCTGAGTCACAGATGCCGCGGGCCGCGGGCCCCGCCCTCCACCATTCGTTCGGACTTCCCGGCTCAGACCGCAACCCAACTCCGACCCCGGCACCGCATTCCCACTCCCGCCCTGAACCCGGCCCGGGACATAGCCGTACCTGCGGCAGTTTTCGAAAGAGAAACCTCCAACCGGTGGCTCATACACTGACACAGCCGCCATCTTCCCGAAAAAGTACTTCCGGGCCGGGGGCGGGAGCAAACGAAAAGAGCCAAGAACTTCCGGCGCCGCCGGCGACCTAGGGCTGAAGGGGCGGAGGAAACTCCGCGCTAGGGTCATGGATCTTAGAGTTAGGGGCTCCTAGAGGAGCCTGGAGATATTCGGAGTATAGCGCCCCAAGTGGCGCGGAGGAGAAACTGACACCCGGAGAAGGCGGGGAAAAGGACTTACCCAAGGTGGGCACACCAGAGACCAGGCCTCCTGCCCACCAGACCAGAGCGGTTTCTACTGCTAATTCGACTACATGGAGCTTCAGAGACAGAGACACTGAAGTTCCAGGCACAGCTCCACCACCTCCTTGCAATGAGCAAGTCCTCTCAACTGTCTGAATTTGTTCCTCTGCTGTCAAATGGGGATAATAGCTGCCTCAAAAGGCTGCTGTGAAATGAACAAGAAGCCTGTAAAAAAAGATGTTCAACATCCTTAGTCGTTAGAGACATGCAAATCAAAACCACAGTGCAATACCATTGCACACCCACTAAGATGGCTATAATCAAAAAGACAGAAAATAACAAGTGTTGGCTGGGATGTGGAGAAATTGGAACCCTCATACGTGGCTGCTGGGAATGTGAAATGGTGCAGCTGCTCCAGAAAATAATTTGGCAGTTCCTCCCAAAATTAAACATAGACCCAGCAATTGTCTCTTACATATATACCGAAGAGAATTGGAAACAGTTGTTCACAAAAACTTGTACACAAATATTTATAGCAGCATTACTCATAATAGCCAAATAATGGAAATAACCCAAATGTCCATCAACTTGAGGAATGGATAAGCAAAATGTGGTACATACATGCAACAGAATACCATTCAGCCGCAAAAAGGAATGAAGCATTGACACTTGCTACAACAGGGATGAACTTAGAACACTGTGCTAAGTGAAAGAAGCCAGGCACGAAAAGCCACAAATAGTATGGTTCCATTTCTATGAAATGTCCTTACTAAACCAATCCATACAGCCAGAAGGTAGATTAGTGGTTATTGGGAGATTGGGGGGAAGGAGAGAATGGGGAGTGACTAATGGATACAGAGTCTCTTTTTGGGATGATGAAAATGTTCTGAAATTAGGTAATTGTAATGGTCACACAACATTGTGAATATACTAAAAGCCACTGCCCTGCACATTTTTAAATGGTGAAATTTTTGTTATGTTAATTTCAGTTTTTAAAAAGCTGCCGTGAAAATTGAAAATTGTATGTGGAGGACTTCCCTGGTGGCGCAGTGGTTAAGAATCCACCTGCCAGTGCATGGGATACGGGTTCGATCCCTGGTCCAGGAAGATCCCACATGCCACAGAGCAACTAAGCCCATGCGCCACAACTACCGAAGCCTGCGCACCTAGGGCCCGTGCTCTGCAACAAGAGAAGTCACCACAATGAGAAGCCCTCACACTGCAACGAAGAGTAGCCCCTGCTCACCACAACTAAAGAAAGCCCGCGCGCAGCAGCGAAGACCCAACACAGCCAAAAATAAATTAATTAATTAAATTTAAAAAGAAAAAAAGAAAATTGTATGTGGAGAGCATTTATCCTGGCATGTAGAACTTCTCCATAAATAGCTATTATTGTTAATAGCACATTCATTTCATCCTGCCAACAAGCCTCAAAGGTAGCTATGTAATTCAACTCACTTTACAGATGGAAATTAAGGTTCATTGACGTAAAGTAACTTGCTCAAATTTACATAGCAAGTAGGTCACAGCAGCAATAATTGTGGGCTGAATTAATTTATTCACTCAGCAAATATTTAAATGATTCAATTATGTAATGAAATTATTTGCTCAGCACCTACTATGTGTCAAGCTTGTTTCTAGGAATGAATGAATGAATGAATGAATGGCATCCCAATCACCCAGAACCGTGCCTGTCACAACTACGTGTTCGATAAATATTTGTCAAAGGTTCAATTCCTTTTCATTACTTCTCTGGGTCTTCTGTGCGACGTAGGAAAACGAGGCCTCACCATCCACCCCCACAGGAATCTACTAATGAAGAGGTTTGAGTGTCTCCAGTGTCACCAAGTTTCTGCTTTGGTGAATGTGAAAAGTAAAAAGACGGGCTCTGTTCTAGGGATGTCCACTTCCTGATGAGAGAGGCTCGACTCCATAAGACCTAGACAGGACAGGTCATAATTCAACGTGCCCCCGATGCCGTGAGGGTCAGTAAATAACGATAGAATGAAGGACTGCTTTCACAATGTTCATCACACTCTCTCACGCCTGCTCTGGGCTCAGCTTTGAGGGAATGAACACATAGGTGAACCAGATGGAGTTCCTCTCCTCATGTTGTGGATTGAATTGTGTCCCCCCCCTCCCAAAGCTGACATGTTGAAGTCGCAAACCCCAGTACCTCAGGATGTGACCTTATTTGAAGATAGGGCCTTGACAGAGGTAATCAAGTGAAAATGAGGTCATTAGGGTAGATCTTAATCCAGCATGGTTGAGGTCCTTTTCAAAGGGGAAATTTACAGACAGAAGTTTACACAGGGAGAACACCATGTGAACGTGACAGCAGAGATTAAGCCAAGGAATGTCAGAGATTGGCAGCAAACTACCAGAAGCTAGGCCAGAGGCCTGGAACAGCCCTCAGAAGGAACCTACTCTGCCAACACCAACACCTTGCTTTCAGACTTCTAGCCTTCATAACTGTGAGGCAATAAGTTTCTTTTTCTTTTTTCTTTTTTTTTTCTATTTTTTT
>NC_041222.1:2754564-2765099 GCF_002837175.3 Physeter macrocephalus
GGGTGGGAGTGACTGTGAGTGGCTATAAATGTGGGCTGGCAGAGCCACAACGGGAAGGAGACCAGACAGTGGCAGGCACGGGCTCCTCCTACAGGCTCCCAGGCAGCTGAGGATCAACCCTGGGCTCCTCCCAGGGTCCCCCTTGGGGCCTCTTAAGAAGCCATGCCCTTCCAAAGGGACCAGCTCCCAGGAGTTCAGCTTGTTTTGTTCAACAAACATCACTGGGGGCCCTCAGTGCCTCCATCGCTACCCTCTGGGATGCCCCCTCCCCTATGCCAGGCTCGGGGGATGTGACTTCCTTTGGCTGCAGTCTCAGGACCTCAAATCAGGTGCAGCATCAGACAACGTTCAGAGAGCAAGACCCTTTCTTACTGAAAGGGTTAATATCTTTACTCCATAAAAGGCTTGTGCAAGAAAGACATGAAACCCAGGAGTTATAAAGAAAATGATAAGCAGATCCAACTCCACAAAAATAAAATATTTTATGCAGTGAAAGTCACCAAAGAAATTTAAAAGACAAACAAATTGACTGGGAATAAATATCTGTAATTTATATTGTAGACAAAGAGAGATATCTACAATATATAAAGAGTTCCCACAAACAAATAAGAAGACAACAGCAATCCAATAGTAAAATGGGCTAGATATATGGTCAAGTATTTCAGAAAGAAATATTACAAATGGTCAGTAAATAGATGAAGGAAACTTGAGCTCATTAGTAACAATGAAAATTAAAACATGTGAGGAAACCACTTTTTGCCCAACAGATTTACTAAACTAAAAAAACTGGTGATATTTAGTGTTGGAGTGGGGTGGGGAAAGGAGCACATTCCTATGCTGTTAGAGGGAATGTAAATTAATTTTACATTAATTGTAATTAATTAAGGGGGCAATTTAGTAATATCTATCAAAATGAAAAGTATGTGTATTCTATCTGCCAGCAATTTCACTGTAAAAATTTATCCTACAAAATTACTAGCACATGCATGCAAGGATCAGGTTACCCCCTACAGCATTGCCAGTAATACAAAAATATTTGAAACAACTTAAATGTCCTTCAGAAGAATTATGGTTGAATAAATTGTGGTATATCTGCAACTCTGGAATACTACAGCACTATCAAAAAAGAATAAAGTAGATCTATATTACTGATATAGAATCTCTAAAATGTTTTCTAAAATGAAAAGCAAAATTTACAACAATATGTGTTAGATATTTCTACTTGTGCCTCTGAACAATTCTGTGTGTAAATGGGCTTAATAGCTTGAAAATTATTAATGTACTTTAAAAATAAAATTCTGGGGCTTCCCTGGTGGCGCAGTGGTTGAGAGTGCGCCTGCCGATGCAGGGGACACAGGTTCGTGCCCCGGTCTGGGAAGATCCCACATGCCGCGGAGCGGCTGGGCCCGTGAGCCATGGCCGTTGAGGCTGCGTGTCCGGAGCCTGTGCTCCGCAACGGGAGAGGCCACAACAGTGAGAGGCCTGTGTACCGCAAAAAAATAAAATAAAAATAAATAAATAAAAATAAAATAAAATTCTGATCTTTGTAATAGTTGGTCAGGGAACATCCATTGGCCTGGGGGGAATTGGGAACAGTACAGAAGAAGTAAAAAGAGAAAGGCACATTCAACTTCAGACATTCAAAAATAGGATTTTGTCGCTAGACGATAGTCAACTACCTGTAGTTCCTATTTATCAATTAAAAATTTAGCCATGTGGTTAGAGTTGGGAAGGAGGAGGCGACATTGGGGAAATCCTACCCCAAAGATGGAGCAGAGAGAGAAAGGCAGGGAGGCAGTGAGGCAGGGAGACAGGAGGGCCCCAGTTTCCACCTTTTGGGGCCTGGCTTAGAGGAGGGATGGCAGTGGGTTAAGGGGTTAAGTGAAGGGATGTTATAATGAATAACAAAGAGGCTATGGCCTCCACTCCCCATTTTTGCCTCAGGAAGAGATCATCTGAGGATGCCACCTCAAAACCTGGGCTGTGGTACCCAGCCTCTGAGATGACCCTCATGGTCACCTTCTTGGCTAGTCCCTGTTGGGACCAATTCTCCTGGAGCTTGCTATGGACTGAATTGTGTCCCTCCAAAATTCATATGTTAGAGCCCTGACCCACAATGTGACTGTATGTGGAGATAGGGAGATAAGGATTAGGGTTAACCAAAGTCATAAGGGTGGAACCCTAATCCCATAGGACTGGTGGCCTTATAGAGATCTCTTATAAGAGATCTCATTCTGTTTCTCTCTGTGTCTCTATCTGTCTGTCTCTCTGCCATGTGAGGACACAGTGACAAGGTGGCCATCTACAAGCCAAGAAAAGAACTCTCAAAAGGAACCAAATTGGCCAGCACCTTGACCGTGGACTTTCTAGCCTCTGGAACTGTGAGAAATAAACTTCTGTTGTTTACGTCTCTCAGTCTGTGGTACTGTGCTATGGCAGCCCAAACTAAGACAGAGTTCTCACATTTTATATGACTTGTTGAGCAAGGCACTGACTGTCGTTTGTTCTGGGTCTCTTGTCAAGGATATTTGTGTGGCAAACGTCCCTGGAAGACAGACAGAGGAGGAAATATCTCCCTCTATGGCAAAGGGCAGGCATGCTACTGCCCATATTACAGAAGACCTGGGTTTCCTCAGCTCAGAGTCCACAACTACAATACAACCCACTGCGTGTGCAGGTGATTTCTAGCCCTCTTCATGTTGATCTGTGGGAATTGGGCATTGGGTGAAAAAAAAATGCCGATCCTCTGGCTACTGCTATTGTTGTAATAAATTGTCCCATGAGTCTGACCCAGGAGCCTCACGTCTTCTGCCAGCAATCAAGAAGCAGGAGCAGGCTAGATTCTTAGCTTGTAAGTAGGGTAAAATCTCAGACCCTGCACAGTTCCTGACAGTCCTTCCCGACACTGAATCAGACCTGACCCCCGTGGCCAATAGAATACTGTGGAAGTGATGTTATGTGACTTCAAGACCAAGCCATAAGAGATGATACAGCTTCTGCCTGGTTCTCCTGGGATGCTCGCGCTTGGATCCCAGTCACCATGCTGCGAGGAAGCTCAAGTTGCCCCATGGAGGGGCCCACATAGACAGCAACACAGCCCTCACCAGCTTGTTAGAAATGTGAGTGAGCCAGCCAACTTGGAAGGGGACCCTCAGCCCCAGTCAAAATTCTGCAGCCCTCCAACATCTTACTGAAATCTCAGGAGTCTTTCAGCCAGAACTGCCCAGTCAAGCCACCTCTAAATTCCTGACTCAGAGAAACCATGAGAGATAGTAAATGATTACTGTTATTTTAAGCCACTACATTTGGGGATGGTATTTTATGCAGCACAGGTAACTAATACACGGGACACAGGCCTCATCCTCTTAGTGGCAGGGTTATCCAGCAGAAGGAGATTCTGAGCTTTCCTGAAATCCCATGTGGTGTGGAAGTTGAGGTGAGAGCTGGCAGACCTTCCAGAGGGCCTCTGAGCCTCAGTTTCCCCATCTATAAAATGGGGGGTGCTAAGAGTACCTCCCTCCTAGGACTGTAGTAAATATTCAATGAGATAATCTATGTAAAGCATGTAGCACAGTGCCTGACATGAAGTGAGTGTTAACTTTTGTGTATAACAAACTCCATCATGAGCATGTATTGCTTTTAATGATTTTGAGAGGTTAAAAATTCAGAAAAACCCAAAGAACAGTACAATAATCACTCAGAAGTACACCACCTAGATTAATAACCAATAACTTTTTGGTCACATCTGCTTCAAATCTTTTAAAAATTAGACAGTAATATATGCATATGTTCTTCCTTCGAGAATTGAACCCAAACGTTGCAAATGAAGCTGGGACCCTCCTGACCGCTTCCCAAGTCCCACTCTTCACCCCTTTCCCCTGGACAAGCTTCAGCAGGAGTGTGGTGTGTTTACCTCTGGCCCAGTTGTTTTTCCCCAATGCCACTTGCGATGTCACCTGCACAGTTAGCCCCACCTCCAGGGTCAGCAATACAGAGTCACACAGAGTGTCACCTGTAGAGTCAGCCCCATCACCCCGTGTCAAACCAACACACACCAACTAGGCGTCACCTGTGTGTAGTGAGGCTCACTCACGCATGGTGTCATCTGCACACAGCCACGCAGTGTCCCCAGCTCAGTGACACACAACCCCACAGTCCCCTGCGCACAAACAGCCACGCACAACACTTTGCAGTCCCATACTCCGTCCGTTGCGCCGCGTGGTGTGACATCACACATGATGTCAGGGGACGCAGGCAGACCCCTCCCTCGCGGAGCCCCGCCCACAGGCCTCACTACACCTTGAGCACTGCCGCAGGCCAGCCTGGGGCCTGGGTCTTCCGGCTCGGAGGCCTGGACCCAGGCCCTGCCTCCGCCAGCAGGACCACTATTCAGGCTCCATCTCAGTGAGCTGAGGAGGCCCGGGCGCTGCTGCGGAAGCAGAGCAGATGCAGAGAAAAGGCTTTGTTCTTTGTGGGCAGGTCATTAAGGGGAGCTGGAGCCCCCCTGCCTGCCCCTCCCTTCCAACAAAGGAACAAAACAGTGGCTATTTGTAGATTCGTGTCAAACTCCCTCAGACCCTGGGGTGGGGAGTCCCGTGAGAGAGGCATTTGTGAGGAATCTAATGAGCGGCCTGGCTCTCCAGGCAGCTGGCCCCCATCTCCGCCAGGGGAGGAGCCAGCCCGGGAGGTTCCTGAGACAAAGAGAAGGCCGAGACAATGAGAACAATGCCCGGGCTCTGGGGAGCATCCCCCTTGTGCGAGGAGGTCCCACTGGGCGCAGGGCGCGGGCATCAGGACACTCCCTCCCCCGCTGTGGAGCCCCCAGGCACCTCACAGGGCCCAGCTCCCGGAGGAGGCTACCTGGGATGAGTCGCTTGCCTGGCAGCGCGTGGGCTCCTCCTACTACACAAACGTCATATGACGGGCAGCCTGGGGATCATGCAGACCTGAGCATGAACCCCAGCTCTGCCCCTTAGAGCTGTGTGGCCTTGGACCACACAGGTGGTCCAAGTGGTGGTCCAGGTGAGGTTTCCTCACCTGCAAAATGGGAACAGTCGTTCTCACCTCCCAGGAGTGTTGTGAGGAGTCCAGGAGATAAGAACTGGGCACATAGTAGGTCCTCAGCCCGCCGAGCTGTGAGCTCCTCGCAGAGCAATGTCTCACTTTCAACACCGGGCTGGAGAGCCCAACATGCTGCCTGGCACACAGTAGGTGCTGTTGAAGAGGTTACTTAAGGGTCCTTACTAGCCTTCCGCCCTATAGGCTTGCCCCAACTTGGGTCACCCTCTTTCCAAGCCCTGCTACCAGTATTCTCTTGGAAAGAAATTTGCCAAAACCAAGCCACTGGTCAGCGAGTGTCACCTCCCCGGACTGGGAGCCCTGTACTGCAACGACAGCGCCTGGCCACCAGGGGGCGCAGTCTCTTAAGGTTTCCACACCAGCCGGAGTCGTTCCCACTCGTCAGGGGCCGGGAGGGCTGGAGACGGTACCGCTCACCGGCTGAGGTACCTGTCCACCTCGTCAGCCAGAGATCTTGGGGCCGTTCTCCTAGAACGCTGTGGAGGAGCAGCATTATAACCAAGACGGTAATCTCACAATGGTTAGAAAGAAGCCCTTTTCAGGTCTGACCTGCTTCTCCCACTTTGCAGTGTCCTGTCCTCACAGACTATGGTGACCCACTGCTACCCATGCTTACCCCGCCAGACTTCAGGATTCTCTGTTGTGTCACCCTCCCCTCCCCTCCCCAGACAGAGAAGCCCAGACCATCAGAGCCAGAAGGTCCTCAAGTTGATCTGAGTGTCTCCCACCCCATTTGACAGATGAGAAAGCTGAGGTCCACAGAAAAGACCCCAGGAGTACACAGTGGGGAGGTAGCTGGACTGAGACCAAAACCTGGGTTCTCTTTTTCAACCTGTGCCATCTCATGCATGAGCTATTTTACTCTTGTTCTAGGGGAAGGAAAAAAGGAGAAGGAAGATTTTCGAGGCCTTCTTATGTTGTTCAGATCTTTGACCTTACTCTGTACCTGCATTATTTCATTGAATCCTCTACCAACCCCTTAAATAAGAAGTTGTTATCTCCATTTAAGGATGAGGAAAGTGAGGTCACATGAGGTTGCCCAAAGTTTCACAGCTAAGAAATAGCAGTGCTGATATTTGTCCCTGGGGCTGTCTGATTCCCACATTCTTTCTGTTCCGGTAGGTAGAACCATACAAAATTGCCATTCCCATAGGTCAAAGTTTTTAAAATATCTGCTATTATATGCTTAAGCTTAATACTATGCCAAAGAGACTCTCTTATCCTGAAGGAAGGGGTCATTAGTTGGAATATTCTGGTGGCAGCGGGGGATGGGAGAAAGATTTCTTTGGGAGCAAAACACCCTGAGGAGATGACTGTTGCTGGAGAGATTGTCACCTGCAACCCCAAAGCCCAGATCAGGATTCTGGAACGGACAGTTGGCTCTATAGGCCCCAGTTCAAGGACCTCTGACCACAGAGGGGTCACGCGTCTTGGGCAGGAGGAAAATTGAGGAGGGTCTTGAGGGGAGATATGGTCTCTCCGGCTATGTCAGGGAGACCCCTTGGAAGAGAGATAAACCCACATGACATAAATTTAGGATGTCACATAATATCATGGCTAGAATGCCATAGAGTCCTGCTGAATGTCAAGGAATGTCGTAAAATGCTCTGGAATGTCAGAGAACGTCACAGGATATCGTGAATTCTTGTAAATGTCATAAATTGTTGTAAATGTCCAAAGATGTCATAGAATGCTGTAGATGGTTGTAAATGTCATCGGATGTCAAGGACTGCCTTCCAATGTCACCTCAGAATGCTGTAGATGGCTGTAAATGTCATGGAATGACTTAGAACGTCATCCTAGATCTCCTAGACTGTGGTAGGCTGTTACAGAATGTCAGCATCACAGAATGTCATGGAAAGTTCCAGTCAGTTGGAAAAGACTTTGGGTTCCAGGTTCACCTGCTCATTTTGCAGATGGTAAAACTGAAGCCCAGAGAAGAAAAGGGGCTTGTCTAATGAAGCTCACCCAGATAGATAGTCACTAGCAGACGCAGACTTAGCATCTGGGTCTCTGGACTCCCAGCCCAAGCAGCCTCCCTTGGCTGAGGCTCATGGAGACTAATTAACCCTGTGATGGAAACAGTGGTGTCCAGCGGGTATTCAGCAAATTTCCCAGGTCTGGCTGGCACTAGCCCTATGTCAGGATGGGGAATTAACTCCACGTGCGGGGCTTTCTGGTCTGGAAAGCGAAATAATGAGGTCTCTACACTGAAATCAACAACGCTCCCTCTCTGCAGCAGAGAGAGGGTGTGTGTGGTTGGGGGAGCTCTCAGAGACCTCTCCCAGGCCCTGGGCCCGAAAAGGTGCCCCCAGGCTGTCCTGGGAGCCGTTCCTTGACAGCCAAGGACTCAGAGGTGCCCAACTTTGTAGACAACTCTTGGCAGAGGCTCTGGGACCCAGGAGGCTGCATGTGGGTCTCAGAGGTGGGAGAGCAAGGAAGGGACCCTGGGAGGGTCTTTCCAGCCAGATGTCAGGCTGGTAGGAAGGACATCACTTTGGCTAAACTGATTGCCCTGAGTGGAATAGAAGTTATCAATATGAATCCAAAAAGTCATTCTACTGTCTCGGCAGGCTGATGGGTGAGGGGTCATGGAGGTGGGTGCGAGATGGCAAGATGAAAGTGTCTTCAGGAGGTGGTCTTCCCTGGTCTCTGCATCCGACAGGAGACTCCACCCATGATAAGACACACTCTGCTTTCCTCCTTTTGTCCCCAATCCCCAAGTCTCTCCCTCTCCTTCTCCCCCACTCTCTCCTTCCCTCTTGTAAAGACCCCCACCCAGAAATAGCTTGCCCCCCTCCAGGCTCCTGGGTGGGCCCCTTGGTCCTACGAACCACCCTGCAGTTTCTATGATCCACACAAATGGACAGAGCCCTGAAGCTCTCTGCCCTCAAAGGGGAAGTGAATCAGGGAAACTCCAGGGATCTGCCTCCACCCTCACCGATGCAGAATCCCCTTCCCCCGGCTGCTGGTCTAGGGACCTTTCCAGGCCCAGAGCCAACCCAGGGTGTCCCCAGCCCTGAGGGGAGAGTTGGCAGGAGCACTGAGCCAGCTTGCCAGGGAAGGTCCCTCTGGCAGACACTGGAGCTGGTCCAGGCTGACCACAGCCTCATCTCAGCTGAGCTGGGGAAACTTTGCCCCGCGGGGCTAGGCTGGCAGTGACTCAGAGCCTTAGGCACCCGACCTCTTAGCAAAGCCTTGCCTTCTCTCTAAGAGTTTGCTCCCTGCAGCTGTAAAAATAACAAGGTCCCAGCAGAGTCTGGTGGCAGAGCTGAGTTCAGGAAGGGGCACAAAGAACGTACAGGAGGAAGAGGGTGTGGAGGGGCTCAGGCAGGGCAGGCCATGGTACTGGGGGATCTAGGGGTGATCAAAGGCGATACAGGACCACAGGGGGAGCTGTGGGATTGGCCCCGCTCTCATCCATACTAATGAAACTTTCTAGTGGTGCATACACGTGTGTTGCCTGAGACTGTACAGTTGCATGCGGACACATGTACCCAAGTGTGTGTCCTCACCCCTGTGGGGTTCTGTGTATGTATGCACCAGTGGGTGTCTGCAAGTTATTTTTCATGTTGGAGTGTATGTGGGTGTAAACCTGGGTGCATTTCCATGTGGGTGGGTGTGATTGTGCACGTGTGTGTATCTTAATATAAAGATGGTGGTCTCAGCATCAGCTGTTGAGAGGATTTCATTTAAAAGACAGTGGAGAGCGGTGTTGAAGAGCTCTACCCTGGACTCAGGAAGGCCTGGGTTCAAATTCTGCCGGTGGCACCTTGGGCAGGTGATTTAGTGTCTGTGAACTTTAGTTTTCCATCTGTAAAACGGGGACAATACTAGTAGCACCCTCATAGGCTTACCATGGAGTTCTAGGGAACCAGTGAGTGTAAAAGGGCTTTGTGAACTATAAAAGGCTGACAGGGTGTGGGAAAAGACAGATGATACGGGCTTGCGGTGAGTCCTGAGGGTAAATACGGTAATACTATGCAAATCGCATGTGAGACTTGTATCAGGAATAAGAGAATAATAGAAGGAAGTGCCAGGCCCTAATATGCCCAGTCTCTGGCGTACATGTTGGGGACAGTATTTATTAATGTGCCAGTGTCAACTGCATCACCATCCCCTGCCCCTGCCCTCCATCCACCATTTGCCAACCTGCTTCCCAGATCTTGAGTCATGAAGAGTCAGAAGAATGGGTATAGGAGACAGGAACAGAGAGAAGGAAGGAGAGGCAAGAGGCTGAGATGATGTACATGATAAAGAACTGGGAGGAAGGGAGAAGAAGGAGAGGGAAACTGGAGGGGGCGTCAAGGGGACTGGGTGTGGAAAAGGCAGTGTGAGAGACTGGGGAGAACACGGGGCTTGGTGAGAAGTAGCGGTGTGAGCTCTAACCTGGATCCCCTCTAACGTTCTTGGAATTCAGGTACAGGCTGGAATTCTTAATAGCCTATTGGATGGCTGTTTCTTGTGTCTTTGAATGTGATTCTGGGCTGAGACTGGACCATTTGGGGCCACCACCTATAGTCTAACCAGCTATGTCCAAGTCTGCCTCTGGTGGGAGAAAAGTTTGGGGAGAAGGGGATCGTTGTGAGCTAGGCAGATCCCCGCAAAGGGGTCTTCAAATGAGGGGCACTCCCGTCCCTTGGTGCCAGAGCATCCTCCCTGGGCAGGTGCTTTGCTGTCTCCCCGGGGAAACAGATGGTAAGGCTGGTTGGAAGTCCCAAGTGGCCCTCGGAACCCTGGGGGGTAGGGCCACTTGGGACTCCCAACCTCAAGCCAGGCGTGGTTCATCTGCATACGGTCTCTGCCTCAAAGAGCTTATATTCTAGTAGCAGAGACAGAAACCGCAACTCCATAAGACATGGCAAGAGTAACAATAAAGGCGTGACAAGGCTGGGTGGAGGGGAAAGTGTTGGCCAATTCAGCCAGGAAAAGAAAGGGAGCCGCAGAGGTGGCGAACTTCAACTCGAGTCTTGAGGTCTGAGCCAGGGAGTGCCAAGAGGACATGCAGGGGAAACGTGTTCTGGGGAGGCTGGAACAGGCTGTTGCGGAGGGAGGGGCGTGAGGAGTCTGGCACATAAGGGAAAAGGCAGGGGGATGAAGCGTGGGACGTGAGAGGGAGAATCCAGATCAGGAGGGGCTGGAGAGGATCTGGGGAAAGAACATCAGAGGCCAGATCAGGGAGCACTTGAATTCCAGGGTAAAGGGAGAGGGTTCTATCTTGAAGCCATGAGGAGCCTTGGAGAGATGTGGAAGGTTTTAATCAGGGAATAGTGGGATCAAGATGGCATTTTAGAAAGATTACTCAGCCTGCTGGGCGGGACACAGGCGAGGAGATGAGAGGCAGGAAGGCTGTCAGTGATGAAATAATAGCGAACATCCATTGATTTATGTGTGTTATTTCACCTTACCTTTTCCACAACTCAAGGTAAGATCAGTATCCTGTTTGTGTGTGTGTG
>NC_041222.1:2765313-2777584 GCF_002837175.3 Physeter macrocephalus
CATGCTCAGCGGCCATGGCTCACGGGCCCAGCCGCTCCGCGGCACGTGGGATCCTCCCGGACCGGGGCACGAACCCGTGTCCCCTGCATCGGCAGGCGGACTCTCAACCACTGCGCCACCAGGGAAGCCCAGTATCCTGGTTTTATAGATGAAGAAACCGGGACTCAAGAGATGAAATGAATTTCCTAAGGTCACACAGTTTACAGCCCAGACACGTCTGATGCCACAGCCCTCATTCTCAGTCTCTGAGCGTGGGGTGAAGTGCATGGGCTCTGGGTCCAGGCTGCCTGGGTTCTAGTCTTCACTAGAACATGTGACTCTGACATCATGTTGGCAACTGACAGAGCTCTGGGCCTCAGTCTCCTCATCTGTAAAGTGAGGTTAGTAATAGCGTCCACCTCATGGGGGCTTGAGAATCAAGCGAGCTGATCCATGTAAAGAGCTCGGCACAGAGCCTGGCAGGCAGTGATCACCCACTGCGTCACGTGCTGTCCATCACAGAGCCACAGCCATGAGCTATTCGGCCTGGGCAGGAGAGAAGGGGGAGGACTTGAGAGATGTTGGGGGTGGAGTGGGTGGGACATGGTGGCAGGGCCAGGAGCGAGGAGTGGAGGATGTGTCCTGACTGTCTTGCGGGGCTCTGGGCAGTTGGCAGGGCTCTGCACTCATTTGGGGGACTGGAGGATGAGCAGATTCAGGGAAGGAGGATGAGCTTGACTTGGGGATGCTGCATCTCCGGCTCCTGTGAGAATCCTGCACCCCCCCCACCAGTCCCCACCTGCCTCTGCAGCCTAGGAGGAGACCCATGAGCTTCCTCCTGGCCCTGACCCTCACTCAGACAATGACCTATTCTGAGCTGAGTCTCCCAGGAGAGCCCCATGTCCTTGGCAGAGTCTAGGGACAGACCTGGTCTCACCAAGGCCAGCCAGAGGCTGTCTCCTCGCCAGATCTGGGGTCCCCCATCCAGCCTCAGAGACACTCCCAGCCCCCTGCTGGACTCGCAGCAGCAATCCATGCTGAGTGGGCCTGGCGCCCCTGCAGGGCAGGTGCACTTAGAGGACTGGGGTCTTTTCCTTGTGTGATTCCAGTGTTCTCCCCGAGTCAACATGATACCACTACCAGAAAAGTAAGAGCTTCTTTAAAAATGTAAGATTTCCTCCTACTATGTCATTTGGGGAGTGTTTAGGATGCCAAGACCTTTTCAGTGTTTTAGAAAGAATAGATATATTTGTGAAATATATCTGGCCACAAATGTTTCTTTCTTCTGAGCCTTCTACTATAAATGCCACTACCAAAAATTTAAAAGAAAAAAATTAGGCAAAATGTACCAAATAAGAGTCCCTGTGGGTGGGGTTGTGTAAATTAGGGATGAAGGACCCACTTTGGAATTCGGACAGCCCCGGTTGTGAATTCCTGCTAGGTCTTTCCACATCTTGAACAGCAGGCAAGTTATTTTCATCTGTTGGAGCCTCAGTTTGTTTATCCTCTAAATGGGCATGGGAATTCTGCAGTATTTTCTGAACCCAACAACCAATTCTCCAGTTCTCCAGACACCCACTCGTGTCCAATAATTCAACTCAATTCTTTTAAAAAAATATTTATTTATTTGGTTGCGTGGGGTCTTAAGTGCAGTAGGTGGGCTCCTTAGTTGTGGCTCACAGGCTCCTTAGTTGCAGCAGGCAGGCTCCTTAGTTGTGGCATGCATGTGGGATCTACTTCCTGGACCAGGGATCAAACCTGGGCCGCCTGCATCGGGAGCGCGGAGTCTTAACCACTTTGCCACCAAGGAAGTCCCAATTCAACTCAATTCTGACACTACCTACCTGGAATTAGCATCAGGTCCCACAGGTTGAAGGTCTGACAAGACTGCCCCCACCTCCGATGCCAGATGCATCTGTATTTCTGACCGACTGGCTATAAATTGGTGGTCTCACGACCCCTATTTCAGTTCAATAATTTGCTAGAACAGCTCACAGAACTCAGGAGAATACTTTACTTGCATTTTCTGGTTTATCATAAAGGCTATAACCCCAGAACAGCCAAATGAAAGAGATGCATAAGGGTATGGGGATGGGGGTAGCCCAGAGCTTCCATGCTCTCTCCAGGACCCTCCCAGCACCCAGATGCTCCTGACAAGTGTAGACAAGAGGAATAAAGAAGCCAACGCCAGAGGGTGAGGCCCAGAGTGAGGGCTCGAGAAACGCGGGCCTCTGTGAAATGCTGTGCCTGCTGGAAACACAGAGTCAGCAGGGGGAAGGGCAGGAGGGCAGGGCCGGTCGGGGACAGGTGGCATGGGGTTGGCCTGGTGTCTTGTATGTGCCTTATTCTCTTCTTTCCCCCCCAGATTAAATCATCTTTAAATAAAAGTAGTATTTATTTAAAAGATTCCTTGGAAACAAAAAGATTCACTGGACAAGGTTCAGATTGTACAGAAACATGAAAGAAAACAAAAGTCAGAAAAAGCCCATGTCTAGACATTAACTAATAACAATATTTTGGTATGTTTTCATCCATAATCATTTCTTTCACTGTATTTATCTATCTATCCATCTGTCATCTGTCTATTCATCTGTCTTATCTACCAACCTACCTATCTATCCATCTATCATTTATCCACCCATCCATCCATCCATCCATCCATCTATCTACAAAAAGGCATCACTTGATAAGTTCAATCTGCCTTTTCCCGTTACGTGTGAGCATTTCCCATGTTATCTAACATTCTCCTATAACACCTTTCCCTATTTTTAGGGAAACATAGCTTCTTTTTTAAAAACCTTTTTATTATAAGATAAAATAGAGAGATAGAAGCTGCACAGAACAATGTATAGCTTAATGAAATAATAAACAGACACCCTTGTGGCCACCACCTGGTTCAAGAAAGAGAACTTAGCCAGCTTCCCAAATGCCTCCAGGTGCCCTGCCCAGTCACAGCTTATTCCTTCCCTGCAAAAGAGCCACTACCCTGATTTTTATGTCAGTTACTCCTTTGCATTTCTTTGTAGTTTTATCGCTCTAGTGGATATACTTAGACACTATAGTTTAGTTGGACATTTAAAAAAATTCAATATGCTTAAATTCTTTTAATCTACAGCTTCCCCCTTCATCTTGTTCTTTTCCTTAAAAATCTATGTGTTGAGGAAAGCTGCCCATTTGGCCTGTAGGGTTTTCACAGTCTGGATTTTGTTCCGTACAATTCACCGCGTCCTCTGTCTGCTGTACTTCCTGCAAATTGTCTTCATTTTTAGCGGTCGTGCCATGATTTGTAATCAATGCCTTTGGATTGCCCAGCTTATTTTTTTTGAATTGCTATAACGAACACCAGTAAGATGAACATCCTCGTCTATGCCCCTTTGCGTGCTTGTGGCTACCTTGTTCCGATGGGGCCTGTCACCCTCCCCTACCCCAACCGTCCTCAGTCAGGAACAAGGTGGTGTCACCGTCCGGTCAGCCTGTCCAGCCTTGAGAGCTGTACCAGCAGCCTCGGCTCACCTGCAGGCAGGGCTGCTGCCCAGAGCTCCATGACACTCTGTGTCCCACCTCCCCATCTGAGTTTGGTTCACTGCCACGGGGAGACCGCCCCGTGTGGTCCAGTTTCTAGTCCTTCCCCACAGCCCATATTCCTGAGGTCCCAGCAGCTTTGGGAATGATCCCCCGCAAAATACAACATGTACCCTTTTCTTAGTATGTGGTTGAGTCATTTACATATCGAAAAAAATGCAAACTAGCTTATGCTATTTGTGGCCCACACCATATCCTCTGGAGCCACCTCTAATGTCACTTGAAGCTGTGGTGGTCACTTAGGGTTTTTCCAAGGCAGCTGGGAAGTCATGTAAGGGACTTAACATGTTGTCTTGTGGTCAACTTTCAACCAATGTGTGGGGGAAACCAGTGGAAAAATGCCTCTGTTTACCGTCCTTTAGAGAGACAGTTTTCAGGTGTATTCTACACTTTTCATTAGGGATTCCCCAGCAGGCTGACCATCGCTTGCCTGGTCCAATGTGTACCTTTCCCTGACCTTCCCTCCTCCCCTGTCTCACTCCTCCTTCTCTCTTGCTTCAGTCTCCTGGTATGACCTCACAGTTAAACTTCTGGTCCCCAAGTCTTGTCTCGGGCTCTGTTTTGGGGGGAGCTCTAACTAAGACATTAGAGTAGTATTTTGTGAATCACAGCCTGGTGACTGGGCTAACCAGAATTCTCCAGAAGTGGGCAGTTTGAGAACCTGCACCAAGGGGGCCGACACTCAGTGATCTCTATAGTGATGATAATCTCCTGTGCTTGGGAAACAGGCTGCAAGTTAGGTGCCCACCTTCTGCCCACCTGAACATGAGATTCGAACCTTGTGGCAAAGAAGACTTGTCATTTCTCTGAGAACATAGCAGTGTGTTTAATTTGCCTATTCCCAGGTGATGGCACGTAAAATTGCCATGTGGAGACACGAACTAGAGGAGAGAGATGAAGGCAAGGTGCCTGTGAGTCAACAGGAGTAAGTGGCCCGACATGGCCAACATAAGGTTCAGTGAAGTTTGTCTTTTTTGTAATTTTTTAGAAAATATTTATTAATTTGGCTGCACTGGGTCTTAGTTGCAGCACGTGGGATCTTTTCGTTGCAGCATGCAGACTTCTTAATTGCGGCATGCAGACTCTTAGCTGTGGCATGCATACGGGATTCCCCGACCAGGGATCGAACCAGGACCCCCCTGCATTGGGAGCACAGAGTCTTACCCACTGGACCACCAGGGAAGGCCCTTTTTTGTGATTTTTTATTTTTTAAGGATATTTATTTATTTATTTATGGCTGCATTGGGTCTTCGTTGCTGCGCGCGGGCTCTCTCTAGTTGCGGCGAGCGGGGGCTACTGTTCCTTGCGGTGCTCAGGCTTCTCATTGCGGTGGCTTCTCTGGTTGTGGCACATGGGCTTCAGTAGTTGTGGCACGTGGGCTCAGTAGTTGTGGCGCACAGGCTTAGCTGCTCCACGGCATGTGGGATCTTCCCAGACCAGGGATCGAACACATGTTCCCTGCATTGGCAGGTGGATTCTTAACCACTGCTCCACCAGGGAAGTCCCCCTTTTTTGTGATTTTTATATTTACTTTCTCAGTTTTCAACTAGGTTTGTTGTTTTTTTTAAGTCCCTTTGACAAAAAAGAGTTATTATTTTTAAACCTAAAAGAGTTCATTTGATCAGTAAAACTCTCTAAAAATTCAGTGGAAAAGTAGATCAAAGACCTAAAAGATAAATCACATTAAAATAAAGGCAAATGGCCAGTAAAAAGTGAAAATGTGGCCTTCCTTTTTAGTGATCAAAAAAAAAAAGCAAATTAAAATGACAAAATACCTTTCTAACTTCAATAAAATAAATTTTTAAAAAAGACAAAATATCATCTTTTGTCTATCAAATTGGCAAGGATTTTAAGATGTTAAAAATGCCTAGACAGGGACTTCCCTGGTGGCAGAGTGGTTAAGAATCCGCCTGCCAATTCAGGGAACATGGGTTTGAGTCCTGGTCTGGGAAGATCCCACATGCCGCGGAGCAACTAAGCCCGTGCGCCATAACTACTGATCCTGCGCTCTAGAGAGCCCACGAGCCACTACTACTGAGCCCACATGCCACAACTACTGAAGCCTGCGAGCCTAGAGCCTGTGCTCCACAACAAGAGAAGCCACTGCAATAAGAAGCCCGCGCACCACAACGAAGACCCAACGCAGCCAAAAAATAAAAATAAATAAATTTATTTTTTTAAAATGCCTAGACAGTGTGACAGGCTGCCATTTATTCCCTCAAACACATCCTTTCTTTCTTCCATCACAGCAGAGTTGTAGGTGGGCACATGCACACCCACCTAGAGACTATATTTCCGTGCTCCTTTGCAACTAGGTATGGTCATGTGACTAAATTCTTGTCAGAGGAAGTGCTAGAAGTGATGCGTTTAATTTTAGTTTCACTTGTACTAGTCAAGGTCCCAGCAGGAAAGAGACGGCATCCTCAAATTGGGTAAACTGGGGAGAGCTAAACATAGGGACAATTTATGAAGGAATAGGCAGTGTGTAATAAAGAACTTTGCTGGCCTTTATCTCTGGTTCCCGGGAGGTAACCACCAAATCCTTCGCATTTCCTGAGTGATAGGAGTATCTTTGTTATTCGTGATGGGCTCCTCAGACCACACATGATAGTTTATGCTAGTAAGGTGACTTGTGGTGGGCCCTTAGAAAGTTTATGCTAATGGGATGACTCAGGATGGAGGCTGACCATGCCAGAAAGTCCAACCATGTGATTAGAGGGTTGAGGCTTTGAGCCACATGATAAAAAAGTATCCATGAAGAAATAAGTATCCATTAGCCAGCAAGAGTCTGTCCACTTGAATTTAATCAATGTCCATATAATTATTTCTAACCCCCCTTTCCCACTGTTTGAACCTGGGTCTGATTTCCTGTCTCTAAGACCTGCCCCATCTTCACTCTGTCCCAGGTGTGATACCTAGGTTGATATTATTGGATTCCCACCCCTACCCACACTTTCACTCATGATTTACAGGATGCTCTAATGTTCATCACAGCTTCTCTGATTCTAACTCCCACAATTGCCTGGGTTCTGGTCTTGTTAGATCCTACCTCATAACAAATTCTAACACTTCCCTTTCAGAATTATTTACTTTCAAACTATTCTTTTCTCATCCCTTAGCATAGTCTGGGTCCTGTTTACTTACAAGGTGCATCTCTGGTAGCGTTGGGAAATTTGGTCCTAATGAACAATGGTGGCAGCGTGAGAAGTGGCAGGATCCATCTCAGGGAAATTCAGACCAAGTTTCAGCACCAAGGAGAGCTCTGAGGGAGCAGGATGATCTCGTACTGACAAAAGTTTCTTATCTTGGGAAGCTCATGAATACCTCTATAGGTCACATCTACAGGAAAGAATTGTATATCACTGGGGTGTCAAAGGGTTTCACCTTTTACGCTAAGTATAATGGACTGGTAGTGGCTGCCCAAGGTGTTCTATTGGAGAGAACTGTAAAACCTTGTATAGTTTCAACAGGAAATTGTTCTAAGATTGATTAATGATGTCTGCCACAGGTGGAAAATGAGTAAGCCATGGCACGTTTGTTATTCGTTTGTTATTCGTTTGCCTAGTCTAGCTCTTAAGGCACATATAGAAATTTTATATATGTTTTGCTATATCTGTCTATATTTTCCTTTTAGGTACTGTTTGCTTTTTACTTTATTTTATTTTTTGTAATGAAGGTTTTCCTGCCATGAGATTATGAAAATATTCTTTTACTATTTTTTCCTAAAACTTTAATAGTTTTTTAATTTTCATTTTTGGCTGTGTTGGGTCTTCGCTGCTGCACGCGAGCTTCTTGTAGTTGCGTCGAGCGGGGGTTACTCTTCATTGCAGCGTGCAAGCTTCTCATTGCAGTGGCTTCTCTTGTTGTGGAACACCGGCTCTAGATGTGTGGGCTTCATTAGTTGTGGCACGTGGGCTCAGTAGTTGTGGCACATGGGCTTAGTTGCCCTGCGGCATGTGGGATCTTCCTGGATCGAACCCATGTCTCCTGCGTTGGCAGGTGGATTCTTAACCACTTCACCACCAGGGAAGTGCCTATAGTTATTTTTTTAAATCCCATGCGTTTTGGTGGTCCACTGACATCTTCCCTCATCAATACCACAAAGCTTTCATAGTTATAACTTTGCATTTGGATAGATTATAGTGAAGTCTCTTTAAAAAGTCTCTTTTTAAGGTTTCTTGTATATATTGCCTCCTCCAATAAACTTTAGAATCAGCTTGAAAATTTCCATTAGAATTTTAATTGGGATTGCATTGAATTTATAAATTAATCTGGGGAGAACAGAATTTTTGTGGTTTAAAAATCTTCTCCTTCAGGAACACTGTACATCTTTCTTTAAGTATTCTTTTACTTACATCAATAAAGCTGTGCACTTTTCTTTATAGAGGCTAGACACCTTTCTTATTAAGTCTATTCCTGAGTACTCTACACTTTTTGATACTATTGTGAGTGAGATTTTCTGTGTAAAATGTTATAATTGGTTAGTACTAATGGTTTGGAAAGTTACAGATTTTTTTATGTTGTTCTAATATCCAGACTCTTTACTAAATTCTCCTACTAGTTTATAACAGCTTTTCATCATTTTCCCTCTTGGATTTTCTACACTTATTGCCTTCAAACAGTGATAGTTGGTCTTTGCTTTTCAATATTAATACCAAATCATCAATCTATCTTATATTTTATGTCTTTAAAGGTAAGTTTCAGGCATCAGTGCACCTCATCCTTAAGCACTTTAGCATGCATATTTTTAATTAGTATTCAATATTTGTTTATGATTCTTTTTTCTTTTGAATATTATACTGTTTCATGCATAGTGTAAGGATCATACAACAGTATATTTCTAATTTCTCTCTCCCATCCATTGTTCTATTTAGTCATACAATTTATTTTTTATATTCTATAAACACACAATACATTGAATTTTGTATTTAACTTTTGCTATTTTCTTTGTTCTTCGTTTATTAGTGTAGAGCCAAGTTCTTGTCTGGTATTTTTTTCCTTCTACCTAAAAAAATCTTCCAACATGTCTTTAGTGTGGCTCTGCTGATTGTGAATTTTCTCAGTTTTTGTTCATCTAAAAATTTTTAATTTCTCCCAAATTTTTGAAAGATATTCTCATTAAGTAGATAATTCTTGGTTGACATGTTTTTTTTTTCTTTTAAAACCTTATTGATGTCACACTAAGGGCTTTTGCTTATGTCGTTTCTGTGAGAAGTCTGTTATAATTCCCATCTTTGTTCCTCTGTATGCAAAGTGCCTTTTATCTCTGGCACCTATAAGATTTAAGATTTTTTTTATCTTTAATTTTTAGCAGTTTGAATATGGTGTAACTCTTTCTTAAAAAAAAAGTATCCTCCTTGGTGTGCTCTGAGCTTCTTGGATCTGTGATTTAGTGTCTTTCATTAATTTTGGGAAATTCTCAGTTATTATCTCTTCAAATATTTCTTCTGACCTGACTTTTCTCTCTTTTCTACTTCTGGAATTCCAGTTACATGTATATTAGACCATTTGATATTGTCTCACAGCTGCAGGTCCTTTTACCATTTTCTGAAGGATGCAAGCATCTTACAGCAATTCAACCCCATTTATCACTTCCAGACCTTTGTAGTATTGTTGTCATATATTTTACTTTAATATATTTTATAAGCTCCACAACACATTTGTATCATTGCTGTTATAAACAGCTTTTACCCTTATATTTATCCATTTTCTTCATTCTCCATTCGTTCCTGCAGTTCCATATGCCCATCTGGGCTAATTTTCCTAATCTGAAAAAGCTTTCTGTACAAGTCTGAAATTTTTTCTTTAGTATTTCTTATAGCACCAATGTGCTGACAATGAATTTTTCAACCTATATTTATATGAAATATCATTATCTCACTTTCAGTTTTGAAGGCTATTTTTGTCGTGTATAACATTCTATGTTGCCAGATTTTTTCTTTCTACACTTTAAGGATTTCATTCCACTGTCTCTGGCTTCTGTGGTTTCCATTGAAAAGTCAACTGTAAGTCTTACTGTAATTCTTTGAAGGTAATGTGGTAACGTGTCTCTTCCTCTTCAGTGTCTCTTTTCCCTTTTAAGATGATCTTTCTTTTTTGTTTTCAATATTTTGCCTATAATGCCCTCAGATGTGTTTTTTCTTGGTTTTATATGTTTGCAGTTTGCTGAACTTCCTGTATTTTGGGGTTACTGCCTTTCTAGCGTTGAAAAATTCTCAGGTATTATCTCTCCAAAATACCTTTTCTGCCACATTACCACTCTTCTCTGCTTCGTGAACAACAATTACACAATTATAACAGAGAAAAGAGAGGAAGACTCCCTGTTCTTGTATCCCATAGCTCTTTGTCACTTTTCTATATATTGCCATCTTTGCCTCTTTCCATGCTGTTGACTTATCTGAATATTTTCTTCTGACATATTTTCCACTTCACTAATTACCTGTTCAGCTGTGTCTAAACTGCTGTTAAGCCCATTTAATGAGTTCTAATTTTCGTTTTCATAATTTTGTTTTAGAATGCTTATTTGATTGTTTTTATAAATTTCAAATATCTTGAAATTCTCCATCTTATCATTTATTTTGTCCATCTTTTCCAAGATTCAATTTAACATATTACTCATAGTTATTAAGTCCTTGTCTGATAATTCCAATATTTCATTTATCTGAGTGTTTGCTTCTATTTTTAAAAATTGATTATTGGTCACATTTCCCTGCCCTTATACATGTTTAGTAATTTTTTAAAAATATGCCACCCATTGTATATAAAAGAATCATAGAGACTCCAGATGAAGGTTTCCCCAATCCTCTGTTAGGCAGATAGAATGGGGGAACTGATCACTTCAATAAAATGAGGGATTGAGCTGGGTCAGGGCTGAGTTGCACTTTTAGTAAGTCTCAGCCTATCTCTGATTTTTCCAAACCCCTGGGGGCTTTTGATTAAGAGACTAGAATGTCTTTGACTCCTCAGCTCTAAATGACTATGAGAGATTCAGTTTTTCTCTTTGGAGTTTTGAGCCTCTTGAAGATGAGAGCACCAGTGTTTGTGGCAGTCTCCTCCCTCTAGTGCAATAAAGCATTGTTAAAGCACAGATTTCACTCCACTTTTTAGAAGTTTTGGGCTCAGCCGCTCATTCTCCCACATAACCCAGAACTCAAAAAATGTTCTGTGGACACATTGCATTGTGTACTCCTATAGATTCCACCCATCCCACTGGCTCTACAATATCATCAAAAGTTTTGTTCTCTTCTCTTTCCTTACGTAGATCCTCAGCCTGAGCTAAATAAGATCCTCAGGTCCATCCTAGAATTGGAAAATTCTCTCGAGGCTGATCACCATCTCGTCTGGGTAGGGCTCTTACTCCTCTGGATTTTAGTTCATCTAGTCCTCATTACCATAGTTCTGTGATATTTTTAATAATACGATTTTGCAATTTATCTCTTTTATTCCTAGTTAATGTAGTGAGAGGCCTGGCCTGCCATAGCCTACTACATCCTACTCAGAAAGAGAAATCTCCTTCTCTTAAATGTTTAACACATATTTAAACTTACATTTTTTCTATATGTGTCTAGGGTTCCTCAGTATCTACACTCTCTCCTTGAACAAGTTAAGAACACTTTCACTCCCCATCCCCACCCCTGAATACACCCTACATTGAGATCATCTGGGGTTTTTGTTCCTGGGTGGTTGTTGCCATTGCCATTGCTGCTGTTTTATTATCTATTAAAAATTAGACTTAGCCACAAAGTTTTCTATTCTTTTTTATTTTGTTTTACTTTAAAAACTTTTTACTTTATTGACATACAGTTGTGTTAGTTTCAGGTATACAGCAAGGTGATTCAGTTATACCTATATATACATTACTTTTTTCATATTCTTTTCCATTATGGTGCATCACAAGATATTGAATATAGTTCCCTGTGCTAAACAGTAAGACCTTGTTGTTTGTCCATTCTTTTTTTTTTTGGAAATTTTTGAATTTTATTTATTTTTTTATACAGCAGGTTCTTATTGGTCATCAGTTTTATACATATCAGTGTATACATGTCAATCCCAATCTCCCAGTTCATCACACCACCACACCACCCCCCTGCCACTTTCCCCACTTGGTGTCCATACGTTTGTTCTCTACATCTGTGTCTCAATTTCTGCCCTGCAAACTGGTTCTAGGTTCCACATATATGTGTTAATATAGGATATTTGTTTTTCTCTTTCTGACTTACTTCACTCTGTATGACATTCTCTAGATCCATCTACGCCTCAACAAATGATCCAATTTCGTTCCTTTTTATGGCTGAGTAATAGTCCATTGTATTTATGTACCACATCTTCTTTATCCATTCATCTGTCAATGGGCATTTAGGTTGCTTCCATGACCTGGCTATTGTAAATAGTACTGCAATGAACGTTGGGGTGCATGTGTCATTTTGAATTATGGTTTTCTCTGGGTATACACCCAGTAGTGGGATTGCTGGGTCATATGGTAATTCTATTTGTAGTTTTTTAAGGAACCTCCATACTGTTCTCCATAGTGGCTGTATTAATTTACATTCCCACCAACAGTGCAAGAGGGTTCCCTTTTCTCCACACCCTCTCCAGCATTTGTTGTTTGTAGATTTTCTGATGATGCCCATTCTAACTGGTGTGAGGTGATACCTCATTGTAGTTTTGATTTGCATTTCTCTAATAATTAGTGATGTTGAGCAGCTTTTCA
>NC_041222.1:2777882-2778931 GCF_002837175.3 Physeter macrocephalus
GAAAAGTGTTCTTCCTATGTTTTCCTCTAAGAGTTTTATACTGTCCAGTCTTACATTTAGGTCTCTAATCCATTTGGAGTTTATTTTTGTGTATGGCATTAGGGAGTGTTCTAATTTCATTCTTTTACATATAGCTGTCCAGTTTTCACAGCACCACTTATTGAAGAGGCTGTCTTTTCTCCATTGTATATCCTTGCCTCCTTTGTCATAGATTAGTTGACCATAGGCGCGTGGGTTTATTTCTGGGCTTTCTATCTTGTTGCATTGATCTATATTTCTGTTTCTGTGCCAGTACCATATTGTCTTGATTACTGTAGCTTTGTAGTTTAGTCTGCAGTTAGGGAGTCTGATTCCTCCAGCTCCGCTTTTTTCCCTCAAGACTGCTTTGGCTATTCGGGGTCTTTTGTGTCTCCATACAAATTTTAAGATTTTTTTTTCTAGTTCTGTAAAAAATGCCATTGGTAATTTGATAGAGATTGCATTGAATCTGTAGATTGCTTTGGGTAGTATAGTCATTTTCACAATATTAATTCTTCTAATCCAAGAACATGGTATATCTCTCCATCTGTTGATATCATCTTTAATTTCTTTCATCAGTGTCTTATAGGTTTTTGCATACAGGTCTTTTGTCTCCCTAGGTAGGTTTATTCCTAGGTATTTTATTCTTTCTGTTGCAATGGGAGTTATTACACACTGCCTATACCTTCATAAATTGTCCCTATGTTTAGCTCTCCCCAGTTTGCCCAATTTGAGGATGCCATCTCTCTCCTGCTGGGACCTTGACTAGTACAAGTGAAACTAAAATTAAACGCATCATATATTGAAGAATCCTTGCATCCCTGGGATAAATCCCACTTGATCATGGTGTATGATCCTTTGAATGTGTTGTTGGATTCTGTTTGCTAGTATTTTGTTGAGGATTTTTGCATCTATATTCATCAGTGATACTGGTTTGTAATTTTCTTTTTTTGTAGTATCTTTGTCTGGTTTTGGTATCAGGGTGATGGTGGCCTCATAGAATGAGTTTGGGAGTGTTCCTTCCTCTGCAA
>NC_041222.1:2779271-2780525 GCF_002837175.3 Physeter macrocephalus
TTTGTTTGTTCTTCTTTCTCTAGTTCCTTTAGGTGTAAGGTTAGATTGTTTATTTGCGATTTTTCTTGTTTTTTGAGGTAGCCTTGAATAGCTATAAACTTCCCTCTTAGAACTGCTTTTGCTGCGTCCCATAGGTTTTGGATCATCGTGTTTTCTTTGTCCTTTGTCTCTGGGTATTTTTTTATTTCCTCATTGATTTCTTTAGTGTTCTCTTGGTTATTTAGTAACGTACTGTTTAGCCTCCATGTTTTTGTGTTTTTTTACGTTTTTTTTCCCTCTAAATCATTTCTAGTCTCATAGCATTGTGGTCAGAAAAGATGCTTGATATGATTTCAATTTTCTTAAATTTACTGAGGCTTGATTTGTGACCCAAGATGTTACCTATCCTGGAGACTGTTCTGTGTGCACTTGAGAAGAAAGTGTAATCTGCTGTTTTGGGGTGGAATGTCCTATAAATATCAATTAAATCTATCTGGTCTATTGTGTCATTTAAAGCTTCTCTTTCCTTATTAATTTTCTGTTTGGATGATCTGTCCATTGGTGTAAGTGAGGTTGTCCCTAGGTCTGAAGTGGGTCTCTTGTAGATAGCATATATATGGGTCTTGTTTTTGTATCCATTCAGCAACCCTGTGTCTTTTGGTTGTAGCATTTAATCCATTCATTTTTAAGGTAGTTATTGATATGCATGTTCCTATTACCATTTTCTTAATTGTTTTGGGTTTGTTTTTGTAGGTCCTTTTCTTTTCTTGTATTTCCCAGTTAGAGAAGTTCCCTTAGCATTTGTTGTAGAGCTGGTATGGTGGTGCTGAATTCTCTGAGCTTTTGCTTGTCTGTAAAGCTTTTGATTTCTCCATTGAATCTTAATGAGATCCTTGCCGGGTAGAGTAGTCTTGGTTGTAAGTTCTTCCCTTTCATCACTTTAAGTATATCATGCCATTCTCTACTGGCTTGTAGTTTCTGCTGAGAAATCAGCTGTTAACCTTATGGGAGTTCCCTTGTACGTTATTTGTCATTTTTCCCTTGCTGCTTTCAATAATTTTTCTTTGTCTTTAATTTTTGCCAATTTGATTACAATGTGTCTCGGCATGTTTCTCCTTGGGTTTATCCTGTATGGGACTCTCTGTGCTTCCTGGACTTGGGTGACTATTTCCTTTCCCATGTTAGGGAAGTTTTCAACTATAATCTCTTCAAATATTTTTTCAGTTCCTTTCTCTCTCTCTTCTCCTTCTGGGACCCCTATAATGAGAATGTTGT